>NW_019943368.1:133942-141592 GCF_002910315.2 Salvelinus sp. IW2-2015 | reverse complement strand
GATGACAGCTGTTCTACTAAGAGTCAGAGTCACTTGGGACATAGAGAGACGAGAGGGAAGAGGAGAGAGAGGAGAGGAGAGAGGGGAGAGAAGAGAGGGGGAGAGAGAGAGAGAGAGGAGAGAGAGAGAGAGAGAGGAGAGAGAAGATTGAGACGAGAGATGTTGTAGTGAATAATTGACGTGTGTTATGAAGGAAGCAGCTTTCTCATAACATTAACCCTGCCCACACTGAAAGTTCTGCATGAACCACACCCACATCAGACACACGATACACGACACACGTCAACACACTACACAGAGGTAGGATGAAGCAGCTGGCTACCTTAACCTCTCAACGGAAAGACAGAACCGTCCAGACATGGAGAATAGAGGGCGACAAGGGAGCAAAGGCTTTTATACTGTATTCCCTTGATCAATTCATTCATCTTTTTCCTCAGGAGTAATAAAGGCTGGACAAGACACAGCAGGAATTGCATCTCTCTCTATCCCCTTTTATTCTCTCTATCCTTTTCTCAGACTTAAGTGCTTTGTGTTCAGGTTAAATAGCTTTTCCTCTCAGGCCATGGAAATAATTCATCAGCTGTCGTGAGTGTAAGCAGCTCTCTTTCTCTCTCACTCTGTCCACTCACCAACCCGTCACTCGAACTTCTACCTTCCCAAGGGGCCCTCTGGGCCAGATGAAAAGAGAGCTGATTTTCACCTCCCAGGCCTCTTGGGCCAGATGAAGAAGAGTGTCATCTAGGTTCTCAGAGAAGCCTTTCACCTCAATGGCTCTGGCGCCAATACGAGAGAGCTGGCTTCACTCCCAATGCTCTCTGCGGCCAGATGAAGAGAGAGCTGGCTTCATCTCCCAAGTCTCTGGCAGTGAAAGAGAGACTGGCTTATCCTCCCAATGGTCTCTGAGCCAGATGAAGAAGAGCTGGACTTCACCTCCCAATGGTGCTCTGGGCCAGATGAAGAGGAGAGCTGGCTTCCACCTCCAAGGCCTCTGTGCCAGAGAAGAGAGAGCTGATTCACCTCCAAGGGGCTTGGGCCCAGATGAAGAGAGAGCTCACTCGCATCTGGGATATGAAACGCTCACCTCCCAAGGCTCTTGGGCCAGTGCAAGAGAGAGCTGCTTCACGCCCCAATGGTCTCGGGCTGATGAAGAAGAGAGCTGACTGTCACCTCCCCAATGGTCTCGGCCAGATGAAGAGAGAGCTGGCTTCACCTCCGCTAGTCTCTGGGCCAGGATGAAGAGAGAGCTGACTCACCTCCCAAGGGTCTCATGGGCCAGATGAAGAAGAGCTGGCTTCACCCCCCAAGGGTCTCTGGGGCCAGATGAATGAGAGAGCTGGCATTCACCTCAAGGGTCTCTGGCCAGATTGACAAGAGAGCTGGCTTCACCTCCCTCATTCACCTCTCTCTCTTTTCCTTTCTGTCTCGCTCTGCCCTCTCTTCTCTCACCTTCCCTCTTTCTCTCCTGTTCCATTTTCTACTCTTTCCCGCCATTCACACCTACTATCACCCCTTCTTAGTTATCGATTGGTTGACATCCCAGGGTTGGCTTTCCCCTGTTGTGAGAGATCCCGCACGCATATTATTTACCCCGGAATCACAATCAACACACACACACACCCGGTGAGCACAGATGTGTCTCCTCATCGACGGACCGATGCTACGCCTGGAGGACTGAACTGAATTAAGGAGCCCTCTATCATTTCCTTCCAGGCACGCACCATAATCACTGGTCAAATAGTTCTGGAGTACACCATTGCGGAGTCAGATTATTTTTAACTAACTATCTTTTGCGGTCAAGATTTAGAGTCCATTGTTATCAGCGAACGTAACAGATAAACCTTGTTATTACAAGGTTGAAAACACTGGCCTAACACACTCACACACAACAACACAACACAATTACCACACACACATGTCACACACCACACATTCACACACACCACACACAACACCACACACACAGACACACACACACACAAGGGTGAACTGTAAATATTGCGCATACGTGTAGTCATTTATTCATGCAGAGCTACACGATTTGCAGTACTGCTCTCAGTCCCATCTACATTCTAGTGTGTGTGTTAGTGTGTTGGTGGTACTGTTTTGGCTTTCCTTTTACACAGCGGCAGTTCAAATTCGTCTTTCGAACGATAGGATATTTTTTTCAAAGGACCTGACGTTTTTTCCGACAGCATGACGTCCCTTCAGTCACAACCACTTGGGAACACACCTGACTCTCTAGTGCCATGAGGAGAAATACCTCATGATCAAACCGTTGATTATAGTGGAACAATAATGTATGTCAAGGATGTTAAACGTCCCCGGCAAAGTTAGGTAATATCATGTATTATTTAAACAAAAAAAGATTAAGTTCAAATTATCATCACATGAAAAAACATAATAAAGCTGAAAACACAGATAACAACCGTTATAAAACCAGAATCGAGTTGGTAAAAGACAGTAAGTGGAATCCAATAACAATGTTAATACACCTTATATAAAGTTGAATAAACATTAAGTTAACCTGAGGAAGTCCTCAGTAAGCACCTGACACTGATGCCATACATCAATTGCTCTGACATTGCCAACCAGTATAATGTCGCAGACAGTGGTTGTCCTGGTTTTTGTCCAGGCGGTGTGATGAGATGTGGTTGCTTTTGTGGTTTATTCCTGGTTTTGTCAGGGTGTTGTTGAGGTGTGGTGTCCTGGTTTGTCACGGTGTTGCAGGTTGGTCTGTTTGCGTGTGAAGGTTGGTTCCCTGGTTTTTGTCAGGGTTTGTTGGATGTGGTGTCCTGTTTGGTCAGGGTGTTTCTAGTCTCCCAGTCCCATGTCGCGTGAAACAACACATCCCCACCAGCATGTGCTCCACCACCATGCCTTCGCCCGTAGGAGGATGTATTGCCAAGTGTATGAACGTTCTGGTTCCTCCAGAAGTTTAACGCTGCATTCAGCCAAGAGTTCCATGTTGGTTTCATCAGACCAGAAGTATCAGGTTCCAGGTAAGACCAAGTGCAGACTGTGTTGAGTAAAAATATTGTTAACAGGGGCAGGCCCCAGGGTCAGGTCAAGGCAGGCAGGGGGTTGTATCCAGAGTAGGGACCAAGGGTACAGGACGGCAGGCCAGGCAGCAAGGTCAGGTCAGGCAGAGGTTGGTTATCTAGAGTAGGACCACGCAGGTACAGGACGGAGGCAGGGCAGGTCAGGTCCAGGCATGAGGTTGGTTATCCACACGTGGGCCAAGGATACAGGACGGCAGGCAGGCCGGGTCAGGTCAGGCCAGAGTGTGGTTTAGAGTACGGGACAAGGTCATGGACGGCAGGCAGGCCCAGGTCAGGTTCAGGCAGAGGTTGTTTATCCAGAGTAGGAACCAAGGTAAGAGGGCAAGTGCAGGCCCAGGGTCAGCTCCAGCAAGAGGTTGGTTATCTCAGAGTAGGGACCAAGGTACGGACGGCAGGCAGGCCCCAGGGTCAGTCAAGCAGAAAGGTTGTATCCCAAGGTGGGCAAGTACAGACGCAGGCAGGCCCAGGGTCAGTAGGCAGAGTGGTCCAGGCAGGCGGACTTCAGAAATTCAAGACAGGCCCCCCACGGGGTCTCTTTATATCACCTATCAGCATGCCTTATCTGATAGCATGCCTATTTATGAGTGCCTTTTAATCATGTGTGCTGTGTGTTTGCAACAATTGCCTTCCACTTAATTCCTTACATTATAGCGTGTGAAATCGAATTGAATCGCATGGGCTAGTTTGCTTGCTTGTATGGTATGCTGTGACTCCACAGATTGGCATGGACGAAAGTGACATTGAGACAGCTGTTGCCAATTCCCTATCACCACCCTCCTCCCCAAACTAATTACTAAACACGCCCCAGAAGTAGAGTAAAAAGGAACTAGAACTTAAAGCCGATTTATGCTTGATCCGGGATGCGGTCCAGAGGCTCTGTATGGAGTGTGTGACGGAGCCTCCTGAGGCCAAATCAAGCTCKGTACTGCATCGTTGTGCGCCTCCCAAAATGTTGTAACAATGCGGAAGGCTCCGTATCGCTCCGCATTCACATGATTGGTTGACGGTATGTYGAGGGCAGTATGTCCTGTATAAACACAAACTCACTTCCTTGACAACAGCTCTGCTCCACGAAAGCGCAAGAAGTTTGAAAGTGCTTATTTCCAGCGTGTAACTCCGGTTGTTGGTCAGTACATAATTGTATGTTTTGTGTCCCCTGCGACTGCATACACGAGGTGACACGCCCACACAGCTGCGAGAGGCTACACCTAACGCGACAACCCAGCAGGCCCAGTGTAGAACGTGGGATAACCCAGCAGGCCCGGCGTAGAACGTGGACTAAAAGCCAGACACGCCGCCCCGGGCGAGCAGGCAGTGGAGATCAACCTGACGCAGGCTTAACACGCAGTGTAGAAAGTGCGGCCGAGTAAATCGTCAGCACAGCGACGTAGATAAGAGAGGAGATCGTCGCGGCAGTAACCACAAAGGCAGGCACGGGTAGAACGTGGAGAAGCTACAGGTGCAGGCAGTGATCGCCAGCAGTGGTGGGGGAATACACGTGGGCAACACAGACACACGCCACGCAGTTGCAAGACCAGCTGGGATAGATAATACGAAACGCTAGGGATATTGACCCCCGGCGTGCTAGAGGGAGCCCGGTTGGTAGATAAACCCGAGTGAAGATAACCCCAAGCACGACGCCCCGGGTGTGATAGAACGTGGGATACCCAGCAGGCCCGGTGAGACCACCCAGTCAGCACGCGTAGATAGAGGACGTGAGATACGCAGGCCCGGTCTGGAACAGCGCAGGCCCGGTGTAGAACGTGAGATAAACCAGCAGCCGGCGTAGAACGGTGAGATAACCTAACAACCCAGAGGCCCGGCGTAGAACGTGAGATAACACAGCAGGCCGGCGTAGAATGTGGAGATAACCCAGCAAGGCCCGGCGTAGAACGTGAAGATAACCCAGCAGGCCCGGCGTAGAAACGTGAGATAACCCAGCAGGCCCGGCGTAGAACGTGAGATAAACCTACAACCCAGCAGGCCCGGCGTAAGAACGTGAGATAAACACAGCAGGCCGGCGTAGAAGTGAGATGAACACCAGCAGGCCGGGTAGATGTGGGATAACCAGCAGGCCCGGCGTAGAACGGAAGATAACAACCCAGCAGGCCCGCGTAGAAGTGAGATAACACAGCAGGCCCGGCGTAGAACGCTGAGATAACACGCAGGCCCGGTGTAGAACGTGAGATAACCCAGCAGGCCCGGTGTAGAACGTGAGATAACCCAGCAGGCCCGGTGTAGAACGTGAGATAACCCAGCAGGCCCGGTGTAGAACGTGAGATAACCTATCAGGCCCGGTGTAGAACGTGAGATAACCCAGCAGGCAGCCGGGTAAGAACGTGAGATAAACACAAGCAGGCCCGGTGTGAACGTGAGATAACCAGCAGGCCGGTGTAGAACGTGAGATAACACAGCAGGCCCGGTGTAGAACGTGAGATAACACAGCAGGCCGGTGGTAGAACGTGAGTAACACGCAGGCAGAACCACCAAACCGAACCAGCCGTTGACTACCGGTCTAGCCATTGACCTAACTACCCTGCTCGGGTAGAGCCGAGATGACGAACCCTGCCGGTAGAGCCGAATGAACGAACCCTGCAGGAAAGATCCGGATGAACGAACCCTGCAGGAAAGAGCCGGATGAACGAACCCTGCTCAGAAAGAGCCGGATGAACAAACTCTGCTCAGAAAGAGCTGGATGAACAAACCCTGCAGGAAAGATCCGGATGAACGAACATCGGCCGCTGCTCCGTGAGTGAATCAGCTGCTTTGTTTGCCCCAGTGCTCATAGTTGGTCTATAGCCCTAAATTATAGTCTTTTTATATGTTTCTACAGGGGCACAACTTTGGTTATAGACATGGGGGGGACATAATTGTTTTATATTTTTGTATCCAGTCGGAAAAACAATCAATCATTAAAATGTATTTATTTAGCACTTTTTACATCATTAGACACGAGGGGAAAGGCACACACCTGTCTATATAAGAGCCCACAGTTGACAGTGCATGTCAGAGCAAAAAACAAGCCATGAGGTCGAAGCAAACACTCCCAACAGCCTACCCGACCGCTCGGAGTCATCCGCATGGTCCTAAAGGACACCGTTGCCTCGTTTTGTATCACATTCCAATGATAAAACTGAGGGGGGGGGGGCATGTCCCCCCTTGTCCCCAGTGAAAGTTGAGCCACTGTGTTTCTCATCAGGCCATAGTGATACTGTGTTTTGTCATTGTTGTAAAAACAGAATTTATAATAAAGACACTTTGATTGTACTTTGGCATGCCTCTGGTTGAGTTTGCCGTGGGATTCTAGAACTCTGCTTGTGACACACTAGGTCAAAGCTGAAGTTAACATGCGCGTGTCTAGGGAGATGGAAATAAACTCGGAAAGTGCTGTGTTGGCCGAACAGCATCAGCCAATCAGAAACAGTTCATCTACGAACTGCCGACCAAGTCAGCATTAGTGTGTAGAGTGCAAGTGTTTCAGTAATCGAAATACAATATCCATAATGTGGAGGCAGCAGAATGAGAGTACATCAAGAGCAGAAGTCACACGGTCACAGACGGTTCAACAACACATTATAAATGAATGTGTCCATGATCTGACCATGATCCGCAGGTTAGTAGCAGGTGTCAACAGGGTCATGGAACATGTGTCCATGATCTGACCATGATCCGCAGGTTTTAAGGTAGCCCAGGTGTCAACAGGGTCTGGAACATCCTATATATATGCAGATATTATCATGTCACATACAGTGCATTAGGAAAGTTATTTGGACCCCTTTCCTTTTTCCAATGTTGTTACGTTACAGATTAAGTCAAATGTTTTCCTCATCAATCTACACACAATACCCCATAATACAAAGATTTTTTTAATGTTTGCAAATAAAAAATAAAACAGATATACCGTATTTACATAAGTATTTCAGACCCTTGCTATGAGATTCGAAATTGAGCTCAGGTGCATCCTGTTTCCATTGATCATCCTGAGATGTTTCTACAACTTGATTGGAGTCCACCTTTGTTAAATTCAATTGATTGGACATGATTTGAAAAGCACACACACTGTCTATATAAGGTCCCACGTTGACAGGGCATGTCAGAGCAAAAACCAAAGCCATGAGGTTGAAAGGAATTGGCCTTAGAACTCCGAGACAAGATTGTGTCGAGGCAAGATCTGGGAAGGGTACAAACATTTCTCTGCAGCATTGAAGGTCCCAAGAACACAGTGGCCTCCATCATTCTTAAATGGAAGAAGTTTGGAACCACCAAAGATTCTTGGAGTGACCAAGAACCCGATGATCACTCTGAGTCCAGAGTTCCTCTGTGGAGATGGAGAACCTTCCAGAAGGACAAACGATGGTTCCATTTAAGATGATGGAGGCCACTGTGTTCTTGGGGACCTTCAATGCTGCGAATTTTTTGGTACCCTTCCCCAGATCTGTGCCTCGACACAATCCTGTCTCGAGTTCCAAGGCCAATGCGCACTCCACAATCAGGCTTATGGTAGAGTGGCCAGATGGGAAGTCAGTTGTCCAACCAAAACATGTCTTCTGCATTTTAACTCTGAATCAGAGAGGTGCAGGGGGGTGCCTTG
>NW_019943368.1:124856-130142 GCF_002910315.2 Salvelinus sp. IW2-2015 | reverse complement strand
CAATGCTGTAATCGCTGCCAAAGGTGCTTCAACAAAGTACTGAGTAAAGGGTCTGAATACTTATATAAATGTGATATTTTTCAGTTTTAGAATAAGGCTGTAACTCTCCGAATGCACTGTACACTGAACAAAAATATAAACGCAACATGTAAAGTGTTGGTCTCAAGTTTCATGAGCTGAAATAAAAGATCCCAGAAATGTTCCATATGCACAAAAAAAGCTTATTTCTCTCAAATTGTTGCAGAAATGTGCATACATCCCTGTTAGTGAGCATTTCTCCTTTGCCAAGATAATCCATCTGTCTGACAGGTGTGCTATCAAGAAGATGATTAAACAGCATGATAATTACACAGGTGCACCTTGTGCTGGACAATTAAAAGCCACTCTAACATGTGTAGTTTGTCACACAACAACAATGCCACAGAGTCTCAAGTTTTGGGGGAGCGTGCAATTGGCATACTGACTGTAGGAATGTCCACCAGAGCTTTGCCAGATAATTGAATGTTCATTTCTCTACCATAAGCCGCCCCAACGTTGTTTTAGAGAATTTGTCAGTACATCCAACCAACCTCACAACTGCAGACCACGTGTTACCACGCCAACCCAGGACCTCCACATCCGACTTCTTCACCTGTGGTATTGTCTGAGACCTGCCACCCAGACAGCTGAGGAATCTGAAGAGTATTTCTGTCTGTAATAAAGCCTTTACTGGTCAAAAACTCATTCTGATTGGCTTAGAACTGGCTTCCCAGTGGTGGGCCTATGCCCTCCTAGGCCCACCATGGCTGCATCCCTGCCTGGTCATGTGAAATCCATAGATTAGAGCCAATACATTTTATCAATTTGACTGATTTCCTTATATGAACTGAACTCAGTAAAATCGGTTGAAATTGTTGCATGTTTCATTTATATTTTTGTTTCAGTATAGATAATCTATAGTTTCTGTAGTAAGGATCCTCTGCAGTCATGTGCAGTGCAGCTTCTCTCCATCTGCAGTGTACATGTGTCACACACACACACACACACACACACACACACACACACACACACACACACACACACACCACACACACACACACACACACACCACACACACACACACACACCACACACACTAAAGGGAATGTCTGTCCTATTTACGCTCAGCAATCAACAGAAGCAAGCGGAGGTTGAGAACTAGAGGGAGACGGGAAGTAGTGAGATGAAGAGGGGCCCTGTTGTGTAGGATTATTAGAACCAACCTTTATACTGGACTCATTCCCAGTTCAGAGGCTTTTGTGTTTTCACAAGATCACAGGGAAAATGCTCCCTGCCTCTCCTGCTCTCCTGACTCTCCCTGCCTCTCCTGCTCCCTGACTCTCCCTGCCCTCTCTTCCTCTCCTGCTCCCTGCCTCTCCTGCTCCCTGCCTCTCCTGCCTCTCGTCCTCTTCCTGCTCCCTGCCTCTCTTCCTCTTCCTGCTCCCTTCCTCTCTTCCTCTCCTGCTCCCTGCCTCTCCTTCCTCTTCCTGCTCCCTGCCTCTCTTCCTCTCCTCCTCCCTGCCTCCCCTGCCTCTCTTCCTCTCCTGCTCCCTGCCTCTCCCTTCCTCTCTTTCCTCCTCTCCCTGGCCTCTCTTCCTCTCCTGCTCCCCTCCTCTCTTCCTCTCCTTCTCCCTTCCTCTCTTCCTCTCCTGCTCCCTGCCTCTCCTGCCCCTGCCTCTCTTCCTCTCCTGCTCCCTTCTCTCTTCCTTCCTGCTCCCTGCCTCTCTTCCTCTCCTGCTCCTGCCTCTCTTCCTCTCCTGCTCCTGCCTCTCTTCCTCTTCCTGCTCCCTGCCTCTCCCTGCCTCTGCTTCCTCTCCTGCTCCCTGCCTCTCTTCCTCTTCCTGCTCCCTGCCTCTCCCTTCCTCCTCTTCCCTTCCTGCTCCCTTCCTCTCTTCCTCTCCTGCTCCCTGCCTCCCTGCCTCTCCTTCTCCCTGCCTATTCTGCTCTCTGCTTCTCCTGCCTCTCCTGCTCACTTCCTCTCGTCCTTTCTTACTCCCTGCCTCTCTTCCTTTCTTGCTCCCTTCCTCTCTTCCTCTCCTTATCCCTGCCTTTCTTCCTCTCTTCCTCTCTGCCGGTCATCTTCCTCTCGTTTATCCCTACAACCTCTCACACAAATGCCATCCTTTGTGATTCTGCAGCCCTCCCTCTATTCATTATTCACCCTCTCTTCCCATCTCCATCTGTCAGCACCTCCCTCCAGCTCCATTCATCCCTTCCCCTCTCTTGTCTGTTCAGTTTGTCCCTCTGGGGGACCCTTACATCATTCCTCTGGTTACCATGGTTTTAGGAAACAGGGATGAATGAACTCTGATCATAAGAGTGAAAGAGCAAGAGAGAGATAGAGATATATATATATATAGAGAGAGAGAGAGAGAGAGGTCATGATCAGATGAGCTCCTGCATTTTTCAGCATGTTCTTAAAAAAGGATAGATTTAGAGTTAGATAAACTTMGATTTTTTGTCAGGGACATATACAGGATGCTACCCTCTACAACATAACCTTGACTCCAAATCAAAACTCAAAACCTACAACCTGATTTTGGATGTAATTACAGAATTACCTGGAAGACTTACAACTCAACTACCAAAGATTATTATTCCAACGCAAGGTGACGTGCCACTGTATGTGTGTTGTATTGTTGCTTACGCCCTTCTACTCCCACACTTCTAATTTTCCATTGCCCTTGACTTGTAAGGTCACTCCTCGTGTTTGCTGCGGCACCAAGCCCTGCATTTAGATATAGCAGCCAGGGAAGGATGCTATGAATATCACAGTAAGAGAGAAGAGAAGGAGGAGGGGGAAGAGAGAGAGGAGAAGACGAGCACGAGGGAGAGGAGAGAGGAAGGAAAGCAGGAGCAAGGAGAGGAAGAGGAGGAGAGAGAGGAGAGGCAGAGAGGAGAGAGAGAGGAGAGGAACGAGAAGCAGAAGGAGACGAAGAGGAAGATAGAGAAGGAGGAGAGAGACGAGAGGCAGGAGAGAAGAGAGCAGGCAGAGAGAGGAGCATGAAGGAGAGCAGAGACGAGTGAGAGAGAGAGACCTGATTTCTCAAAATCCCCCAAAGGCTCTTTTTAAGCAGCTCACTCCACATCTGCTGCCTTGCCATAGTTGAGGGACAGTGTCTGACAAACCATATCCAACCTGCACATGTCCTTTACTGTATGTTTATTGTTTATTCGTTGAATGTATGGTTATTTTGACCCTTGGTATTGTTGTTCACTGTTGTCCCGTTTGACAATTTTGATTCTTCATTTTTACATTGTATAAAAAGCTTTGTATTATGTACATTGTTACGTTCATGCCAATTAAAGCAAAATTTGACATCTGAATTGAATTGAATTGAGAGACAGGCGAAGAGAGAGAGACGAGGGATGGAGAGAGGCGAGCAGTAGGAGAGGGAGAACGAGAGATGAAAGAGAGGGAGAGAGAAGATGAGAGAGAGAGAGATCAGAGAGACGAGAGAGAGAGAGATCAGAGAGAGAGAGAGAGAGAGTGGAGAGAGAGGAGAGAGATGAGCGAGAGATATCGAGAGAGAGAGAGAAGAGAGAGACCGAGAGAGACAGGACGAGGAGAGAGGGTGTGAGAGAGAGAGACGATGAGAGAGAGAGACGACGAGGGAGTAGAGAGACGAAGATGATGAGAGAGAGAGAGACAGGAGGAGAGAGGGTGTGGCAGATGGACGATGAGACATGCATTCTCTTTTGAGAGTTTGATATGTTTGTGGCATTGCATTCATCTCTGTGTGTGTGACTGGAATGTATATGTGGCAATTTTCATTTGTCATTTTTGTTTATGTGCGTATTATACTGTTATGTCACATTGGCCGGCTCGTGTGTCGTGTGTGAAAATGTATGGAATGTGGTGAATGTATGAATGGTGTGCTCTCCTGTAGTGCTGATCTCTGTGCTGGAGACTTGGCAGCGTGCTTTGTGGTGATTACAGGACCTCTATTACTGAAAGAGTGAAAGGCCCCGTCATCAGACGATCTTAATATCAACAGAGAGAGAGGAAGAGAGAGAGGGACGTGAGAGAGAGATGAGACGATGAGATGAGACGAGGAGAGGCAGAGAGAGATGAGGAGACTGGAGAGAGAGAGAGCAGAGAAGAGCGAGGAGACGAGAGAGAGATCGAGAGAAGAGAGAGAGAGAGCAGAGAGAGACGAGAGAGACGAGATGAGAGAGAGAGCGGAGGACGCCAAGAGGATGAGAGATAGAGAGAGCAGCACCCGTTATCTGGTCTACAGCCCCAGGCAGGCAGAGAGAAGGAAGAGAGGACAAGAGAGTAGAATTAGAGAGAGGAAACGGGATGAGAGAGAGTACGGTGTCGGGAAAAATGAGGGATGCTAAGAAAAAATAATTAAGATGCGTCAGAGGAAAGCAGCTTATGAGGTGGTGAAAGGAAGGGAGAGAGAGGGGACTGCTAGCCATTTTGTTCCCCTTCTTCCTTATTGTAAGTAACAAGATCAATCTGACAGTTCATCATAATGGAAATAAGAATCATCCACTCTCATTTAATTTCAGCGCCTGGAAACTAGCTTCTATAGGTGAGGATTTTAGACACTGTTCCTGCCTTACCATTAGGCTAAAGGAATTATTTTCGGTGTTTGTCACAATGATATGGCCATTGCTGGTGGGCAGTTTAGGGGAGGCGTGCACCAGTGTATGGCTAGAGCTCGGGATAGAGAAAAGCATCAGCAGCGGTGTTGATGCGCTTCCTTACCTACGACCAATCATGGATATGTTACGTAGGTTAACTCCAATGTGTGTGTGTATATGCATGCTCATACATATATGAATGTGTGTTGTGTGTAAGTAATATAATATATGTTAAGCCTCCAGAGGAATCCGGCTGTATGTTGTGGGGTATTCACTGGAGTACTAATAGGGGGGGTGTAATACAGGACCCTTTACTTTTACCCTTCAGGTTTCCACAGGATGAGTCAGACAGTGTTGCGTTGAACTTCAAGGCCCCACTGTGTGGGGACTCAGCATCTCTCAGCATCTCTCACTGTAATCTCACTGTATATCTTCTCTCTCTCTTCTCTGTCTGTCTGGTCTGTCTGTCATGTCTGTCTGTCTGATCGGTCAGGTCGGTCGGTCGCGGTCTGTCGGTCGGTCGGTCGGTCGGATCGGTCGTGTCGTCGGCCGGCGTTTCTGTTCTGTCTGTCTGTCTGGTACTGTCTGTCTGTCTGTTGTCGTCTGTCTGTCTGTCTGTCTGTTCTGTCTGTCTGTTCTGTTGTTCTGTCTGTCTGTATTTGGCCACAAGGCTTT
>NW_019943368.1:119310-124831 GCF_002910315.2 Salvelinus sp. IW2-2015 | reverse complement strand
TAACAGGCAAATGTTCTGGAAAACAACAGAGACCTGAAACACCATCCAACCTGGAACTGAGTGAATAATGTTTAGTCTGAAGCTATATTTTATTTCCAAAAGCCAAGAAGAAAAATAACATGACATTACTTTATAAGGACTGGATGCTAAGTTAAGGCTACCAAGCTGATACTACTTCAGTTAGCACTGACGTGTCAAGTGAGAGTGTCAAAGCCCTTTAGCCCAACAATGGCAGGAGAGTTGCACAGTCTACTCCAACCAAATGGAGAGGCCTTAGAAGCTGCCTCCCGCTGTTCAGAGGTGATTAAAATATAGTACAGTGTTGTATGTAAGAATGATAAGGCAAGAAAAGATCAACAAAATGAAAGCTCCTTATGGAAAATCTAGAGACACTTTTTGCTGACTATTATAAAAATGGAAACATCAGCAACCTCATCTTCCTCCAGACCATCTCCTGGCATGGCACGGCTTTATTAACCAGACCATCCCCTGCATGCACAGTGCTAATAACAGACCATCCCGGCATGCACTGTGCTATATTAACCAGACCATCCCCTGCATGGCACTGTGCTATATTAACCAGACCATCCCCTGGCATGCACTGTGCTATATTAACCAGACCATCCCCTGGCATGGACATGCTATATAACCAGACCATCCCCTGCATGGCACAGTGCTATATTAACCAACCATCCCTGCATGGCACAGTGCATATTACCAGACCATCCCTGGCTGCACATGCTATATTAACCAGCCATCCCCCGGCATGGCACCAGTGCTATAATTAACCAGACCATCCCCTGCATGGCACAGTGCTATATTAACCAGACCATCCCCTGCATGGGCACCAGTGCTATATAACCAGGACCATCCCCTTGGCATGGCACTGTGCTATATTAACCAGACCATCCCCCTGGATGCACCAGTGCTATATTTAACCAGACCATCCCCTGGCATGGCCACGTGCTATATTAACCAGACCCCATCCCCTGGCATGCACAGTGCTATATTAACCAGACCATCCCCTGCATGGCACAGTGCTATATTAACCAGCACCATCCCCTGGCATGGCACAGTGCTATATTAACCAGACCATCCCCTGGCATGGCACAGTGCTATATTAACCAGACCATCCCCTGGCATGGCACCAGTGCTATATTAACCAGACCATCCCCTGGCATGGCACAGTGCTATATTAACCGAGCATCCCCTGGCATGGCACAGTGCTATATTAACCAGACCCATCCCTGCATGCACATGCCTATATTAACCAGACCATCCCCTGGCAATGCACAGTGCTATATTAACCAGACCATCCCCTGCATGGCACAGTGCTATATTAACCAGACCATCCCCTGGCATGGCAAATTGCTATATTAAAAAGACCATCCCCTTGCATGGCACTGTCTATATTAACCAAGACCATCCCCCTGGCATGGCACTGTGCTATATTAACCAGACCATCCCCTGGCATGGCACAGTGCTATATTAACCAGACCATCCCCTGGCATGGCACCAGTGCTATATTAACCAGACCATCCCCTGGCATGGCACCAGTGCTATATTTAACCAGACCATCCCCCTGGCCATGCACAGTGCATATTAACCAGACCATCCCCTGGCATGGCACAGTGCTATATAACCAGACCATCCCCTGGCATGGCACCAGTGCTATATTAACCAGACCATCCCCTGGCATGGCACAGTGCTATATTAACCAAACCATCCCCTGGCATGCACAGTGCTATATTAACCAACCATCCCCTGCATGGCACAGTGCATATTAACCAGACCATCCCCTGGCATGCACAGTGCCTATATTAACCAGACCATCCCCTGGCATGGCACGTGCTATATTAACCAGACCATCCCCTGGCATGGCACTGTGCTATATTAACCAGACCATCCGCCCTGGCATGCACAGTGCTATATTAACCAGACAATCCCCTGGCATGGCACAGTGCTATATTAACCAGAACCATCCCCTGCATGCACAGTGCTATATTAACCAGACATCCCCTGGCATGGCACAGTGCGATATTAACCAGAACCATCCCTTGCATGCACAGTGCCTATATAACCAGACCATCCCCTGCATGCTATATTAGCACACTTCCCCTCTGTTAAGAGAGGGGGTTAACGAGGGATGGAAACCAGGAACTAGACAAGGAGAACTCTGAGTCAGCTAATAAAATCTCTATAATTCTGGAACAGTAATGGTACAGGCCAACCCCAAACAGTTTCATCTGGACTTTCACCTAATCAAAGAATTAGCCCAGCAGGAGAAGCTCTCCCTTGAGAAAGAAAACCCCCACCCGAGCGGGTCAGACCAGACCAGTGGGAGACGGACCCACTGGTTGCCCTCTAGGTTACAGAGAGCTGTGAGTCTCATCCACCACACTACCAGTGGGTGGTATAGAGGAGATGGACCCACTGGTTGCCCTCTAGGTTACAGACAGCTGGTAGTCCCATCCACCACACTACCAGGTGGGTGGTATAGAGGAGATGACCCACTGGTTGCCCTCTAGGTTACAGAGAGCTGGTATCCCATCCACAAAAGTACCAGGTATGAAACATGGTACAGAGGAGACGGACCCACTGGTTGCCCCTCAGGTTACAAAGAGCTGGTAGTCCCATCCACAAAACTACCAGGTATAAAACATGGTACAGAGGAGACGGACCCACTGGTTGCCCTCTAGTTACAGAGAGCTGGTAGTCCCATCCACAAAAAACGACCAGGTATGAAAACATGTACAGAGGAAGACTGACCCCACTGGTTGCCCTCTAGGTTACAGAGAGCTGGTAGTCCCATCCACAAAACTACCAGTGTGAAACAGGGAAGAGACCTCAGGGGTATGCTAATTCGATACAGAGCAGACATAACCCACTCTATTAAATTAGTCAAAACAGGAACATTTTACATTTTGGCTAGAAAAATGTTCCTCCTGTGTGCTACCTATATCCTTCCCACTAGAATCCCCATACTTCAATGAAACAGCTTCTCCATCCTGGAGGGGGGAAATTCAATCATTCCAGGCCCAGGGACTAGTACTAGTCTGTGGCGACCTAAATGCCAGAACTGGACAGAAACCTGACACCCCTCAGCACCACAGGGGAACAAACACCTACCTGTAGGTGACAGCATCCCCCCCCCATATCCCACCTAGGCACAACCTATGACAACATAACCAACAAAAAACGGGTCACACATCCTGCACTCCTGCGCTCTGTCGCACGCTGGGATGTAATGTATGTCCAATGGTAGGCTTCGAGGGACTCCTATGGTAGGTTACAACCTATAGCTCATCTCTTGGCCAGTAGCACTGTAGACTACTTTATCACTTGACCTCAACCCAGAGTCTCTCAGAGCGTTCACAGTCAGCCCACCTGACACCCCTATCAGACCACAGCAAAATCACAGTCTACTTGAACAGAGCAATACTCAATCATGAGCCATCAAAGCCCAAGGAACTGAGTAACATTTAAGAAATGCTATAGATGGAAGGAATGCAGTTTGGAAACCTACCCAAAAACAATTAGGCAAACAGCAAATTCCAATCCCTTTTAGACAAATTTCTGGGTAAAACGTTCCACTGCAATATGTGAAGGTGTAAACTTGCCATAGAAAATCTTAACAGTATATTTGACCTCTCAGCTTTCCTATCAAATCTAAAAATCTCAAATAGAAAACCGAAGAAAATGAACAACCAATGACAAATGGTTTTGATAAAGAATGCAAAAATCTAAAGAAATAAATTAGAGAAACCTGTTCCAACCAAAAACATAGAGACCCGGAAAACCTGAGTCTACGCCTTCACTATCGTGAATCACTAAAACAACTACAGAAATACACATATTAACCAGACCATCCCCTGGCATGGCACAGTGCTATATTAACCAGACCATCCCCTGGCATGGCACAGTGCTATATTAACCAGACCATCCCCTTGCATGGCACAGTGCTATATTAACCAGACCATCCCCTGGCATGCTATATTAGCACACTTCCCCTCTGTTAAGAGAGGGGGTGTTAACGAGGGATGGAAACTCAGGATACTAGACAAGGAGAACTCTGAGTCAGCTAATATAAATCTCTATAATTCTGGAACAGTAATGGTACAGGCCAACCCCAAACAGTTTCATCTGGACTTTCACCTAATCAAAGAATTAGCCCAGCAGGAGAAGCTCTCCCTTGAGAAAGATACCCCCACCCCGAGCGGGTCAGACCAGACCTCTTCATTAAATAACCCCACAGACGAGCAACCCCAAGTGGAAGGTCAACCTCCCAGCACAGAGTACTTCTCCCTCATTGAAATGAAGGATAAATTCACCCAGCTGGAGGTAAGGCAGGTAGAGGTGGAACAGCAGGTGATTACAATCCAGTCAGCACAGACCCAGACAACAGTCCAGCACAACAACACCCCCTTAACCAGACCCGGAGAGCTGGAGGTGGAGAGAGACATATCTGCACTCTGGACTGCGGTGAGACAACTTCAACAATATAAAAAGCAAGAACAGGAGAAGAACAGAGCACTAGAGGAGAGGATCAGACTACTGGAGGAGAGGGTGAGGGGGATGGAGGAGAGGATCAGACTGCTGGAGGAGAGGTTGAGGGGGATGGCATGTGACAGAGAACAACCCACTAGAGAGGTGACCATCCCCACAGAGAAGCCAGCAGAACAGCCCACCTCAGCTCCCGACAAAAGTCTCGACACCACAGCAGAACAGTCCACACCAGACCCTGACCAAAGTCTCGACACCACAGCAGAACAGACAAATGAAGAACCCCAAGCCCAGGGGATCCCACCCCCTCCTAGCAACCCCCCTGTCAGCCACCCTGATTCCCCTCCTGACAACCCCCACACACCCACTGAGGACATACACAAGACACAGATTGTACTCCTTATGGACTCAAATGGGAAATATATACAAGAAAAAAATCATTTTCCCAAACACAGTGTGTCTAAACTCTGGTGTCCAAACACTCAGCACGCCCTAGACCTTCTGTCTGAGGACAAACTAGGCTCACCTAGCCACATGATATTACACACAGGCACAAACGACCTGAGAACACAGCAGGAAAGGGCGGCCACAGCGCTGAAGGGAGTGATTGAAAAATCTTCTTCTACTTTCCCCAATGCACAAGTGGTTATCTCCACCCTGCTACCACGAAAAGACTTCCACCCTGCTACCATACAGTGGGTAAACGTAAGAATTTCCCGTGACAAGGCTGCCGGCCCAGACGACATCCCTAGCCGCGTCCTCAGAGCATGCGCAGACCAGCTGGCTGGTGTGTTTACGGACATATTCAATCAATCCCTATCCCAGTCTGCTATTCCCACATGCTTCAAGAGGGCCACCATTGTTCCTGTTCCCAAGAAAGCTAAGGTAACTGAGCTAAACGACTACCGCCCCGTAGCACTCACTTCCCACTTCCGTCACTTATAAGCTGCTTTGAGACGGAACAGTCAAGGACCATATACCTCCACCCTAACCTGGGCAACCCCTAGAAACCACTCAC
>NW_019943368.1:93303-118146 GCF_002910315.2 Salvelinus sp. IW2-2015 | reverse complement strand
ACCGCCTGGTACGGCAACTGCTCCGCCCACAACCGTAAGGCTCTCCAGAGGGTAGTGAGGTCTGCACAACGCATCACCGGGGGCAAACTACCTGCCCTCCAGGACACCTACACCACCCGATGTCACAGGAAGGCCAAAAATATCATCATGGACAACAACCACCCGAGCCACTGCCTGTTCACCCCGCTATCATCCAGAAGGCGAGGTCAGTAAAGGTGCATCAAAGCTGAGACCGAGAGATTGAAAAGCAGCTTCTATCTCAAGGCCATCAGACTGTTAAACAGCCATCACTAATATTGAGTGGCTGCTGCCAACATACTGACTCAAATCTCTAGCCACTTTAATAATTAAAAATTGAATGTAATAAATGTATCACTAGTCACTTTAAACAATGCCACGTTATATAATGTTTACATACCCTACATTATTCATCTCATATGTATATACTGTACTCTATACCATCTACTGAATTTTGCCTATGCCGTTCGGCCATCGCTCATCCATATATTTTTTTATGTACACATTCTTAGTCATTCCTTTACACTTGTGTGTATAAGGTAGTTCTTGTGAAATTGTTAGATTACTTGTTAGATATTACTGCACGGTCGGAACTATAAGCACAAGCATTTCGCTACCCTCACATGAACATCTGCTAACCATGTATAGGTGACCAATAAAATTTGATTTGATTTGATTAGACTCAAAACCAAATGTTTTCCTGGCCCACCACTCCACCCTGGACTTGAACAGCCTTTACGACCAGGTCCACCTATATAAGGCAGCAGTGCCCACCTTCGCCTGGACCATAAAGGACATCGCTCTTAAACGCAGCTCCAACACTTCACACAGGAGCAACAGATCAATAGACACCCCACCCAGACCAGTAAAACACCTTCCCAGACCTGCGGGAGAGTGTCACTATCTCACCTGGAATAGCCAAGGCCTGAGGTCATCTGCCTTTGCCTAAAGAGCAGGAACCTGGACTTCATCAAATAAATCTGAAATACAGACATTGTCATCCTACAAGAAACCTGGTACAGAGGAGACGGACCCACAGGTTGCCCTCTAGGTTACAGACAGCTGGTAGTCCCATCCACCAAACTACCAGGTATGAAACATGGTATAGAGGAGACAGACCCACTGGTTGCCCTCTAGGTTACAGAGATCTGGTAGTCCCATCCACCAAAATACCAGGTGTGAAACAGCGAAGGGACTCAGGGTTTATGCTAATTTGGTATAGAGCAGACCTAACTAACTCCATTAAATTAATCAAAACAGGAACATTTTACATTTGGCTAGAAACATTTCCTCCTGTGTGCTACCTATATCCCCCCACTAGAATCCCCATACTTCAATGAAGACAGCTTCCCCATCCTGGAGGGGGAAATCAATCATTTCCAGGCCCAGGGACATGTACTAGTCTGTGGCGACCTAAAACCCAGAACCGGCCAAGAACCTGACACCCTCAGCACACAGGGGGACAAACACTTACCTGGAGGTGACAGCATTCCTTCCCCCATGTGCCCCCCTAGGCACAACTATGACAACATAACCAACAAAAACGGGTCACAACTCCTGCAGCTTTGTCGCACTCTGGGTATGTACATAGTCAATGGTAGGCTTCGAGGGGACTCCTATGGTAGGTACACCTATAGCTCATCTCTTGGCAGGAGCACTGTAGACTACTTTATCACTGACCTCAACCCAAAGTCTCCCAGAGCGTTCACAGTCAGCCCGCTGACACCCCTATCAGACCACAGCAAACTCACAGTCTACTTGAACAGAGCAATACTCAATCATGAGGCATCAAAGCCAAAGGAACTCAGTAATATTATTAAATGCTATAGATGGAAGGAATGTAGTTTGGAAACCTACAAAAAAACAATTAGGCAACAACAAATTCAATCCCTTTTAGACAACTTCCTGGACAAAACGTTCCACTGTAATAGTGAAGGTGTAAACTTGGCAATAGAAAATATTAACAGTATATTTTGACCTCTCAGCTTCCCTATCAAATCTAAAAATCTCAAATAGAAAACTGAAGAAAATGAACAACAATGACAAATGGTTTGATGAAGAATGCAAAAATCTAAGAAAGAAATTGAGATATCTGTCCAACCAAAAACACAGAGACCCGGAAAACCCGAGTCTACGCCTTCACTATGGTGAATCAKTAAAACAATACAGAAATACAACACGGAAAAAGATGGAACAGCACGTCAGAAATCAGCTCAACGTAATTGAAGAATCCATAGACTCTAACCACTTCTGGGAAAATTGGAAAACACTAAACAAACAACAACACAAAGAGTTATCTATCCAAAATTGAGGTGTATGGGTAAACCACTTCTCCAATCTTTTTGGCTTTATAACAAAGAACAAACAGCAAAACATATACATGATCAAATACAAATCTTAGAATCAAATATTAAAGACTACCAGAACCCACTGGATTCTCCAATTACTTTGAATAAACTACAGGACAAAATAAAAACCCTCCAACCCGAAAAGGCCTGTGGTGTTGATGGATCCCCAATATTTGGAACCAAGGACTGATCACCCTAATCCACAAAAGTGGAGACAAATTTGACCCCATTAACTACCTTGGGATATGCGTCAACAGCAACCTTGGGAAAATCTTCTGTATTATCATTAACAGCAGACTCGTACATTTCCTCAGTGAAACAATGTACTGAGCAAATGTCAAATTGGCTTCTTACCAAAGTATCATATGACAGACCACGTATTCACCCTGCACACCCTAACTGACAAACAGACAAACCAAAACAAAGGCAAAGTCTTCTCATGCTTTGTTTATTAAAAAAAAGCCTTCGACTCAATTTGGCATGAGGGTCTGCTATACACATTGATGGAAAGTGGTGTTGGGGGAAAAACATACGACATTATAAAATCCATGTACACAAACAACAAGTGTGCGGTTAAAATAGGCAAAAACACAAATTTCTTCCCACAGGGCCATGGGGTGAGACAGGGATACAGCTTAAGCCCCACCCTCTTCAACATATATATCAACGGATTGGCGAGGGCACTAGAACAGTCTGCAGCACCCAGCCTCACCCTACTAGATTCTGAAGTCAAATGTCTACTGTTTGCTGATGATCTGGTGCTTCTGTCACTAATCAAGGAGGGCCTACAGCAGCACTTATATCTTCTGCACAGATTGGGTCCAAACAGTGAATCTCACTAAGACCAAAATAATGTTGTTCCAAAAAAGGTCCAGTTGCCAGGACCACAAATACAAATTCCATCTAGACACCGTTGCCCTAGAACACACAAAAAATGACACATACCTCGGCCTAAACATCAGCGCCACAGGTCACTTCCACAGAGCTGTGAACAATCTGAGAGACAAAGCAAGAAGGGCATTCTATTCCATCAAAGGAACATAGAATTCAACATACCAATTAGGATCTGGCTAAAAATACTTAGTAGTAGAACCCATTGCCCTTTATGGTTGTGAGGTCTGGGGTCCGCTCACCAACCAAGAATTCACAAAATGGGACAAACACAAAATTGAGACTCTGCATGCAGAATTCAGCAAAAATATCCTCCGTGTACAGTGTAAAACACAGAATAATGCATGCAGAGCAGAATTAGGCCAATACGCGCTAATTATCAAAATCCAGAAAAGAGACGTTAAATTCTACAACCACCTAAATGGAAACGATTCCCGAACCTTCCATAACAAAGCCATCACCTACAGAGAGATGAACTTGGAGAAGAATCCCTTAAGTAAGCTGGTCCTGAGGCTCTGTTCACAAACACAAACAGACCCCACAGAGCCCCAGGACAGAAACACAATTAGACCCAACCAAATCTTGAGAAAACAAAAAGATAATTACTTGACTCATTGGAAAGAATTAACAAAAAAAAACAGAGCAAACTAGAATGCTATTTGGCCCTAAACAGAGAGTACACAGTGGCAGAATACCTGACCACTTTGACTGGCTCTCAAGAGAAGACAGGCTATGTGCCACACTGCCCACAAAATGAGATGGAAACTGAGCTGCACTTCCTAACCTCCTGCCAAATGTATGACCATATTAGAGACACATATTTCCCTCAGATTACACAGATCCACAACCATTTGCACATTGTTACAACACTGTATATATACATAATAGGACATTTGTAATGTCTTTATTCTTTTGGAACTTCTATGAGTGTAATGGTTACTGTTCAGTTCTCTTGTTTATTTCACTTTTGTATATTATCTACTTCATTTGCTTTGGCATATGCTTCCCATGTCAATAAAGCCCCTTGAATTGAATTGAATTGAGAGAGAGGGAGACAGAGACAGAGACAGAGACAGAGACAGAGAGAGAGAGAGAGAGAGAGAGAGAGAGAGAGAGAGGAGAGAGAGAGAGAGAGCAGAGAGAGAAGAGAAGAGACAGACAGAGACGAAGACAGACAGACAGACAGACAGACAGACAGACAGACAGACAGACAGACAGACAGACAGACAGACAGACAGACGAGAGAGAGATAAGATACAGGGAAGAGAGAGAGAGACAGAGAGAGATAAAGATATGGAGAGAGAGAGAGACAGGAGAGACGAGAGACAGAGAGAGAGAGAGCAGAGAGAGAGAGAGAGGAGAGACAGAAGACAGAGAGAGAGACAGAGAGACAGGCAGAGAGAGAGAGAGAGAGAGAGATAGAATAGGATGTTGTAAAATATAATCTCTTTGGCTGTTCTTGACCAGTTAGATAGCAACATAAAGGGTTTGGGTACTCAGGGCCTACCAAAGCACACAATTTTCACACTACTCCGAATGAAGGTGCTTAAATGGACATGGACTGCGTGTGTGTTTGTTGTGCCGCGTACCTTTAGGCCGTGGGCAAGTGTCAAACAAATTTCCCGATGATGCGCTGGCATCTTTCTTCCCTTTGAATGTTGATCCTGAAGAGCCACATGGTGTTCAGACCGAGGGTGTGTGTGTATGGAAGTGTTTAAGTGTGTGAGTGTGTGTGATTGAGATTACAGATTTTTTTTATGTATTTTTTCCCAAACATTTAAAGACGTCCAGGATGTGGGTGCTTACCCTCCAGGTCTGCGGTGTGTTTTGGTCTGGCTGTGAGATGCTGGCTGTGAGATGCTGGGCTTGTGAGATGCTGGCTGTGAGATGCTGGCTGTGAGATGCTGGATGTGAGATGCTGGCTGTGAGATGCTGGCTGTGAGATGCTGGCTGTGAGATGCTGTTTGCTGTGAAATGCTGTCCTTTAAACGCATCCCATTCATTATTACCCCCGAAAACCCTTAACCAATAAACACACACACACACACACACACACACACGCAACGCGCACAGCGCAACAAGAGCAGGACACACACACACAGCACGCGCACGCGTACACGCACAGCACACACACACACCACACACCACACCACACACACACACACACACACACACACACACACACACACACACACACACACACACACACCACACACACACACACACACACACACCCAATTGAGAACAAAGTATCCTTCTAGAAATAGAACAATTCTCCGGGGGGGGTGGGGGTGGTTTGTTATAACTCAAGTTTTTTCCACATATTGTCCTGGATGGTAGTGTTCTGCACAGAGAGGAATGTCTGTAGTGTGCTGCACAGAGAGGAATGTCTGTAGTGTGCTGCACAGAGAGGAATGTCTGTAGTGTGCTGCACAGAGAGGAATGTCTGTAGTGTGCTGCACAGAGAGGAATGTTTGTAGTGTGCTGCACAGAGAAGAATGTCTGTAGTGTGCTGCACAGAGAGGAATGTCTGTAGTGTGCTGCACAGAGAGGAATGTCTGTAGTTGTTCTGCACAGAGAGGAAGGTCTGTAGTGTGCTGCACAGAGAAGAATGTCTGTAGTGTGCTGCACAAGAGAGAATGTCTGTAGTGTGCTGCACAGAGAGGAATGTCTGTAGTGTGCTGCACAGAGAAGGAATGTCTGTAGTGTGCTGCACAGAGAGGAATGTCTGAGTGTGCTGCACAGAGAGGAATGTTTGTAGTGTGCCTGACAGAGAGGAATGTCTGTAGTGTGCCGCACAGAGAGGAATGTCTGTAGTGTGCCGCACAGAGAGGAATGTCGTAGTGTGCGCACAGAGAGGAATGTCTGTAGTGTGCTGCACAGAGAGGAATGTCTGTAGTGTTGCGCACAGAGAGGATGTCGTAGTGTGCGACAGAGAGATTGTAGTGTCTGCCAGAAGGAATGTCTGTAGTGTGCTGCACAGAGAGGAATGTCTGTAGTGTTGCTGCACAGAGAGGAATGTCTGTAGTGTGCTGCACAGAGAGAATGTTTGTAGTGTGCTGCACAGAGAGGAATGTCTGTAGTGTGCTGCACAGAGAGGAATGTCTGTAGTGTGCTGCACAGAGAGGAATGTCTGTAGTGTGCTGCACAGAGAGGAATGTTGTAGTGTGCTGCACAGAGAGGAATGTCTGTAGTGTGCTGCACAGAGAGGAATGTCTGTAGTGTGCTGCACAGAGAGGAATGTCTTGTAGTGTGCTGCACAGAGAGGAATGTCTGTAGTGTGCTGCACAGAGAGGAATGTTTGTAGTGTGCTGCACAGAGAGGAATGTCTGTAGTGTGCTGCACGAGAGGAATGTTGTAGTGTGTGCACAGAGAGGAATGTCTGTAGTGTGCTGCACAGAGAGGAATGTCTGTAGTGTGCTGCACAGAGAGGAATGTCTGTAGTGTGCTGCACAGAGAGGAATGTCTGTAGTGTGCTGCACAGAGAGGAATGTCTGTAGTGTGCTGCACAGAGAGGAATGTCTGAGTGTGCTGCACAGAGAGGAATGTTGTAGTGTGCTGCACAGAGAGGAATGTCTGTATTGTGCTGCACAGAGAGGAATGTCTGTAGTGTGTGTGCAAGAGAGGAATGTCTGTAGTGTGCTGCACAGAGAGGGATGTCTGTAGTGTGCTGCACAGAGAGGAATGTTGTAGTGTGCTGCACAGAGAGGAATGTCTGTAGTGTGCTGCACAGAGAGGAATGTCTGTAGTGTTCTGCACAGAGAGGAATGTCTGTAGTGTGCTGCACAGAGAGGGATGTCTGTAGTGTGCTGCACAGAGAGGAATGTCTGTAGTGTTCTGCACAGAGAGGAATGTCTGTAGTGTTCTGCACAGAGAGGAATGTCTGTAGTGTGCTGCACAGAGAGGAATGTCTGTAGTTGTGCTGCACAGAGAGGAATGTCTTGTAGTGTGCTGCACAGAGAGGAATGTCTGTAGTGTGGCTGCACAGCGAGGAATGTCTGTAGTGTGCTGCACAGAGAGGAATGTCTGTAGTGTGCTGCACAGAGAGGAATGTCTGTAGTGTGCTGCACAGAGAGGAATTTCTGTAGTGTGCTGCACAGAGAGGAATGTCTGTAGTGTGCTGCACAGAGAGGAATGTCTGTAGTGTGCCTGTGGAATGTTGTCCCACTACTCTTCAATTGCCATCGATAAAATGCAATTGTGTTTGTTGTCCGTAGCATATGCCTACCCATACTATAACCCTACTGCCTCCATGGGGCCCTCTGTTCACATCAGCAAACCGCTCGACCACATGACACCATACACGCTGTCTGCCATCTGTTACTGTTGAAACCGGGAGTCATCRGTGAAGAGCACACTTCTCCAGCGTACCAGTGGCCATCGAAGGTGAGCATTTGTCCACCGAAGTCGGTTACGATGCCGAACTGCAGTCAGGCCAAGACCCTAGTGAGTACGTTGAGCATGCAGATGAGCTTCCCTGAGACGGTTTCTGACAGTTTGTGCATAACTTTTTCGGTTGTGCACAGTTTCATCAGCCTGCCTGGGTGGCTGGTCTCAGACGATTCTGCAGATGTGGCTACACGGTTGTGAGGCAAGTGGACGTACTGCCAAATTCTCTAAAACAACATTGGAGGGAGCTTATGGTAGAGAAATGAACATTAAATTATCTGGCAACAGCTCTGGTGGACATGGCTGCAGTCAGCATGCCAGTTGCACGCTCCCTCAAAACCTGAGACCTCTGTAGTATTGTGTCGTGTGACGAAACTACACTTTTTTTTCTCTCCAATTTTCGTGATATCCAATTGGTAGATAGAGTCTTAGCCCATCGCTGCAACTCACCTACGGACTTGCGAGAGGCGAAGGTCGAGAGCCATGCATCGGCCGAAAAAAGATGCTGCCAGTGCGTCGGAGGAAACACCGTATACCTGGCAACCGAAGTCAGCATGCATGCGCCCGACCCGCCACAGGAGTCGCTAGAGCGCGATGGGACAAGGACATCCCGGCCGGACAAACCCTCCACTAACCCCGGACAACGCTGGGCCAATTGTGTGCCACCTCATGTGTCTCCCTGTCACAACCGGCTGCAACACAGCCCTGGATCGAACCRAGGTCTGTAGTGACGCCTCAAGAAATGCGAMGCAGTGCCTTAGACAGCTGCGCCACTTGGGAGGCCAAAACGGCACTTTTTAGAGTGGCCTTTTATTGTCCCCAGCACAAGGTGCACCTGTGTAAAGAGCATTCTGTTTAATCAGCTTCTTGATATGCCACACCTGTCAGGTGGATGGATTATCTTGGCAATGTAGAAATGCTCACTAACATGGATGTAAACAAATTTGTGCACAACATTTGAGAGAAATAAGCTAAATGTGGGTGTAAAATTTCTGCTATCTTTTATTTCAGCTCATGAAACATGGGACCAACACTTTATATGTTGCGTTTATATTATTGCTCAGTACAGCTTTTATAACCGTGCGTTTAGCTACTGCTGCACATGAATCCCTCCAGTCTGCCCTGACTGTCCTGACATCGGTATGCTATTTTCCCCAGTCTGTCCTGACATCGGTATGCTATTTTCCCCAGTCTGCCCTGACATCGGTATGCTATTTTCCCCAGTCTGCCCTGACATCGGTATGCTATTTTCTCCAGTCTGCCCTGACTGTCACGACTTCCGCCGAGGTCGGTCCCTCTCCTTGTTCTGGCGGCGTTCGGCGGCCGACATCACCGGCCTTCTAGCCATCGCCGATCCATTTTTCATTTTCCATTTGTTTTGTCTTTGTTTTACACACGTGGTTTAAATTCCCCAATTACTTGTTCATTATATAACCCTCTGTTCTCCCATGGTTGTTTGTGAGTGATTGTTTGTATGTATACGGTCCGTTATTGTGGGCTAGTTTATTGTGTTGTATTTATTGATTCCTTGAGTAAATTACGTTCCTTACTCATTTCTGCGCCTGACTCCTCCACACCAGCTACACACAGGCCGATTACACTGACATCGGTATGCTATTTTCCCCACATCAAAGAGCAATTACATGCACGCACTGTTTCCACAAGACCTGACACAAATCAATGCGAAATACTCACCTGAAAACCTTTTTGTATCAGAATCAGTTCTATCATGGCAAAAAATCGGACTTCTCTTTCACTGTTGCAGTTAGACAAAACTACAGCTGCAGTCTGTTTACCTCTGCCTTGTCAATTTGCGTTATTTTCATTGTTTAAGAGAGTAGTAAAATCATTTCAAACGCCCATCCCTCGTACATAGTGTGAGCGAGCGTGTGTATGCTTGGGTACCACAGGCGGCTGGTGGTACACTAATTGAGGAGGACGGGCTCATAGTAATGGCTGAGACGGAATCAAAAGAATGGCATCAAACACATCAAACATGATTTCCATGTGTTTGATACCATTCCATTCACTCCATTCCATTCATTATGAACCGTTCTCCCCTCACCAGCCTCCTGTACCTTGTTTGATGGTGTGTGTGTGTGTGTGTGTGTGTGTGTGTGTGTGTGTGTGTGTGTGTGTGTGTGTGTGTGTGTGTGTGTGTGTGTGTGTGTGTGTGTGTGTGTGTGTGTGTGTGTGTGTGTGTGTGTGTGTGTGTATACGGCAAATCAAATCTTTTATTTGTCACATGCTCCGTAAACAACAGGTGTTCACTAACAGTGAAATTATTACTTTTAGGGCTCCCGGAGTGGTGCAGCGGTCTAAGATATCACTACAGACCCGGGTTCAATCCCAGGCTGTGTCACAGCCGGCGCACAATAGGGCGGTGCACGATTTGCCCAGCGTCGTCTGGGTTAATGGAATGTTTGGCTGGGGGTGCTTTACTTGGCTCATCACGCTCTAGTGACTCCTTGTGGCGAGCTGGGCGTCTGCAGGCTGTCAATGGTCGTCAGTTGAATGGTGTTTTCCTCCGACACATTGGTGCAGCTGGCTTCCAGGTTAAGCGGGCGGGTGTTCATGAGCACGGTTTGGCGGGTCATGTTTCGGAGGATGCATGACTCAACCTTCGCTTCTCCCAAGCCCATTGGGGAGTTGAAGCGATGAGACAAGATCGTAATTGGACATCACGAAATTGGAGAGAAAAAGGGAGTAAAATACAAAAAAATATATTATAATGAAACACCAAAACATTAAGAAATGCTTACTTATCCTTTTCCAACACTAGAGTTAAAGATAAGAAATATAAAGTAAAAATCCAAATAGTGACATGAGGAATAAAATACAGGGTGGATAAGGAATAACGAGTAKAAATAACACGTACAGGGAGTACCAGTACCMAGTCCATGTGCAGGGGTGTGACGTCATTGAGGTAGCTATGTGCATATAGGCAGGGGTAAAGTGACTAGGCAACAGGATAGATAATAGACTGAGCTGTAGCAGCAGCGTATGTGGTGAGTGTGAAAGTGTGTGTGTGTGTGTCTGGCATCAGTATGCATGTGTTGTTAGCTAAAGTAGCTAGAGCCTTTAGCTAACGTTAGCTAGCTACTCTTAACATTGCCTTTAGACTGCTGCTACTGCTCCGGTTCACCCCGCAACCACATGCGTTCCTCTGCAGAGCTGAACTCGGCAGGTTCACGCAGACATTCTGTTGTTCTTCTAGTCACGAGGCTTACGTTACCGATAAAACATAAACAAACTCCAAAGTGGAGAAAGGTTTATATTTATCAGCAATCCAATGCCTTCATGCCTGTATCAGTATCTCGTCAGCAACACTAAAAAAGTTCAAGATCACGGAATTTACGAAATAAAAGTCCCCACGTAATAGTAGAAAAGTGTCAATACCCTGTACTTATTCATGATATATGAAAAATAATTGTCTAAACATGAACAATGATTCATATTTGTTCAAATTGAAGTGACCTTTGCATTAAATGTGGGTTTTAAAACATGTTCCAAGGTAAAATAAATGCCCACAATGCCAGGTACTTTCTATACATGTTGATTTATAGAGTAGGAACTATTCTGGGTGCCGTAGTAAAAGTATTGTAGGGAATACTCAGTAGGCTCTGTAGAATGTAAACAGTCCATTCGGAAAGTTTTCAGAGTCCTTGACTTTTCCACATTTTGTTACGTTACAGCCTTATTCTAAAATTGATTAAAGTAAATGTTTTCCTCATCAATCTACACACAATAACCCACAATGACAAAGCGAAAACAGGTTTTAAGACATTTTTGCAAATGTATTAAAAATAAAAACAGAAATACCTTATTTACATAATTATTCAGACCAGTTGCTATGAGACTTGAAATTGAGCTCAGGTGCATCCTGTTTCCATTGATCATCCTTAAAATATGTTTTTACAACTTGATTGGAGTCCACCTGTGGTAAATTCAAGTGATTGGACATGATTTGGTAAGGCTATATCAGGTCCCGTAGTTGACAGTGCACGTCAGGGCAAAAACCAAGCCACGAGGTTGGAAGAATTGTCCGTAGAGCTCAGAGACAGGATTTTGTCGAGGCCTAATAGAATGCGAAATACCAAATAAGCTATTTTTAGCCAAAACGTTTTCAGCACTCAAAAAACAAACAGATAAGGCAAATTTTTTTTTTTTTTTTTTTCTCCCCAATTGTTAGTAGTTACTATCTTGTCTCATCGCTACAACTCCCGTACGGGCTCGGGAGAGACGAAGGTCGGAAGCCATGCGTCCTCCGAAAGACAACCCAACCAAGCCGCACTGCTTCTTAACACAGCGTGCATCCAACCCGGAAGCCAGCCGCACCAATGTGTCGGAGGAAACACCGTGCACCTAGCGACCTGGTCAGTGCGCACTGCGCCCGGCCCGCCGCAGGAGTCGCTAGTGCGCGATGAGACAAGGATATCCCTACCGGCCAAACCCTCCTTAACCTGGACGACGCTAGGCCAATTGTGCGTCGCCCCATGGACCTCCCGGTCGCGGCCGGCTGCGACAGAGCCTGGGCTCGAACCCAAAGTCTCTGGTGGCAACAATGCTCTTAGTTTTAGAGATGTTCAGGACCAGTTTTTTACAGTTTATTACACCCATTCCAAAACAGACTGCAACTCTTTGTTAAGGGTTGGACACATGGACACACATGCTTTGTTTAATGACAGTGGCAGGTCATTGGTAAAAATAGAAAATACTAGAGGGCCTAGAGAGCTGCCCTGCGGCACACCACACTTGACATGTTTGACATTAGAGAAGCTTCCATTAAAGAAAACCCTTTCAGTTCTATTAGATACTGTAGATAGCTCTGAATCCACTATATGGCAGAGGTTGAAAAGCCACAACAGGTTATGGTCAATAATATCAAAGGCTGCACTGAAATCCTACAGTACAGCTCCCACAATCTTCTTATAAGTCCATTTCTTTCAACCAATCATCAGTCATTTGCATCAGTGCAGTACATGTTGAGTACCCTTCTCTATAAGCATGCTGAAAATCTGTTGTCAATTTGTTTACAGAGAAATAGCATTGTATTTGGTCAAACGCAATTTTTTTCCAACAGTTTGCTAAGAGCTGGGAGCAAGCTGATAGGTCTGCTGTTAGAACCAGTAAAGGCCGCTTTACCACTCTTGGGTAGCGGAATGACTTTGGCTTCCCTCCAGACCTGAGGACAAAGACTTTCCTCTAGGCTCAGATTAAAGATATGACAGATAGAAGTGGCTATAGAGTCAGCTACCATCCTCAGTAGCTTTCTATCTAAGTTGTCAATGCCAGGAGGTTTGTCATTATTGAGCAATAATAGTTTTTCCATCTCTCCCACACTAACTTTACAAAATTCAAACTTGCAATGTTTTTATTTTATTATTAGATTTTTTTATGCACGAGTACGATGGCTCACTGTTCGTTGTTGCCATTTCCTGCCTAAGTTTACCAACTTTGCCAATTAAGCCGTCAATAAAATAATTGGCATCAAATAGTTTTGTGACGAATAAGCCATCTGATTTGATTAACGTTGCCCATCATTTCCTTTAAAGTACTCCAAAGTTTCTTTATATCATTGATCTTGACTTCATAATACAGTTTCTTCTTCTTTTTGTTGAGTTTAGTCACATAATTTCTCAATTTGTCATGTTTTGTCATTGATCATCATGTCTTGTCCCTGTGCTTCCCTCTGCTGGTCTTATTAGGTTCTTTCCCTCTTTCTATCCCTCTCTCTCCCCCTCCCTCTCTCCCTCTCTCGCTCTCTCTCTCTATCGTTCCGTTCCTGCTCCCAGCTGTTTCTCATTCTCCTTCTTCACACATTATGGGTGTATTTTTTAACTGTAATAGCTACTGTAAATTGGACAGTGCAGTTAGATACAAGAATTTAAGCTTTCTGCCACTATCAGATCGTGTCTATGTCCTGGAATGTTCTTGTCAACTTACCACCTTATGCTAATCGCATCTAGCTACGTTAACTCAACGTCGTGGATGGGACACCGTCCCGGCAGACGTTTTAATAAGTGGCGCGCGACATCGAGATGATATGTATGAACCCTTGTAATTGCTTTTCCAGTTACTGCTACCACTAGTATACTGATGATTGTTTCACATTGTGGTACGAGTTTACTAATGAAATGAGTGGGTATTCCATATAAGCGATAACATGGAGCGGAGGCATAGATAGCGATACCAATAGAGATCAGACGATGCGAGAGAGCAGGAAGAAAGGAAAGAACGTGTGTCAAGGATAGCAAGAGAGAGGAGCACCCCTTCTGAGAGGTGGTCGTGGCTTCGTTTGAGGGTGTGGAGGGAACGTGGTAGAGGAAGCACCCTTCTGAGAGGTGGTCGTGGGCCTCGTCTGAGAGGTGTGGGGGGAACGTGGTAGTCAAAGTTGAATGCAGGGGACAAGCACTCTTTCCTGAGAGGTGGTCCGTGGGCCTCGTTTGAGAGGTGTGGGGAACGTGGTAGAGACAGCACCCCTTTCTGAGAGGTGGTTGTGGGCCTGGTTCTGAGAGGTGTGGGGCAACGTGGTAGAGACAAGGACACGGACCAAGACAGCGGCCGCAACAGCAAAAGAGTGTCCTGAAATCGAGCAATAGTTGTAGACCATGTCCGTAAATCATGGCATGACAATGACTGAGGGAGCTACAATGATTCGAACACTCAAGAGAACAGACCTCACAGAGGAAGTAGGACAGTACAGACACGAAGTGTTGCCCGCCTGGAAGAATGAATGCTCTCGCACGCGAGACACGGTTCCAGTCTGAACGTGTAAGAACGGGAGAGTACACAGCTCTGGCATCATGCGCGAACCATTAAAATGACACCTGCACAGGGGATCAACTTGCGAGAAAGCTGTCGTAAGGGGAAGGTTACGAGTGGAAAAGCCACACTCTCTGACCGACAACAATAACCTAGGCTCTTAATCCCTACGTTTTATTGGCGGCCTCACCGTCTGGGCCGCCCTGTACGGCAAAAGTGCGACCTGACCCTCCTCCAGGTGCCGCTCACATACGTTGGATCAAAAGCCTGAGGGAGGGAAACGCTGGACCGGCGAGCTGGGACGAGAACAGAGGAGGCTGGTACCAAGACACTCTGAAACGGAGATCGGCCCGGTAGCAGAACGAAGGAAGCGAGTTGTGAGCGTACTCAGCCCAGGGGAGCTGTTCTGCCCAAGACGCAGGGTTTCGAAACGAAAGGCTGCGTAATATGCGACAATTCGACTGATTGGCGCCTTCTGCCTTGACCGTTAGAACTGGGGATGAAACCCCGAAGAGAGACTGACGGAAAGCACCAATCAAACGACAGAACTCCCTCCATAAACTGTGACGTGAAATGCGGGCCTCTGTCTGAAACGGCGTCTAACGCAGGAAGGCCATGAATTCTGAACAGCATTCCTCAATGTGGATTTGTGCCGTCTCCTTAAGCGGGAAGGAAGCTTAGGAGGGGAATGAAAATGTTTGCGATTAGAGAATCCTATCGATAACCGTAAGAATCAACAGTCTTCCCCGCAGACGAAAGGCAGACCGGTATAAAAGTCTAAGGGCGATGTGAGACCATGGTCGAGAAAGGAATAGGGAAAGCGGTCTGAGACGAACCGGGCAGGAGGAAAGTTTACCTGACTTAAGTCTGCGCACAGTCCGAACAAGCAGCCACGAAACGGCGGCGTGTCACGCCTCCTGAGTAGGGCCACCAAAACCGCTGGCGATAGAAGCAGCGTACCCGAACCGCCAGGGTGGCCAGCTAACTTGGCAGAGTGAGCCCATGAAGAACAGCCAGACGAGTAGAGACAGGAACGAACAGAAGGTTACTAGACAAGCGCGCGGCGACGCAGTGTGAGTGAGTGCTTGCTTTACCTGTCTCTCAATTCCCCAGACAGTCAACCCGACAACACGCCCTTCAGGGAGAATCCCCTCGGGTCGGTAGAAGCCACAGAAGAAACTAAAGAGACGGGATAAGGCATCAGGCTTGGTGTTCTTATTTCCCGGGCGATAAGAAATCACGAACTCGAAACGAGCGAAAAACAACGCCCAACGAGCTTGACGTGCATTAAGTCGTTTGGCAGAACGGATGTACTCAAGGTTCTTATGGTCAGTCCAAACGACAAAAGGACGGTCGCCCCTCCAACCACTGTCGCATTCGCCTATGGCTAAGCGGATGGCGAGCAGTTCGCGGTACCCACATCATAGTTGCGTTCCGATGGCGACAGGCGATGAGAAAAGTAAGCGCAAGGATGGACCTTATCGTCAGAATGGAAGCGCTGAGACAGAATGGCTCCCACGCCCACCTCTGAAGCGTCAACCTCGACAATGAATTGTTTAGTGACGTCAGGAGTAACAAGGATAGGGGCGGAAGTAAAACGCTTCTTGAGGAGATCAAAAGCTCCCTGGCGGAACCGGACCACTTAAAGCAAGTCTTGACAGAAGTCAGAGCTGTGAGAGGGGCAGCCACTTGACCGAAATTACGAATGAAACGCCGATAGAAATTAGCGAAACCGAGAAAGCGCTGCAACTCGACACGTGACTTAGGACGGGCCAATCGCTGACAGCCTGGACCTTAGCGGGATCCATCTGAATGCCTTCAGCGGAAATAACAGAACCGAGAAATGTGACAGAGGAGACATGAAAGGCGCACTTCTCAGCCTTCACGTAGAGACAATTCTCTAAAAGGCGCTGGAGTACACGTCGAACGTGCTGAACATGAATCTCGAGTGACGGTGAAAAATCAGGTATCGTCAAGGTAAACGAAAACAAAGATTTCAGCATGTCTCTCAAGTACATCATTAACTAATGCTGAAAGACAGCTGGAGCATTAGCGAGACCGAACGGCAGAACCCGGTATTCAAAATGCCCTAACGGAGTGTTAAACGCCGTTTCCACTCGTCACCCTCTCTTATGCCGTCGAGACTGAGATGCGCTCCAAGATCAGATTCATATGATTGAGTTATCTCAAACTCTACATTGCCAGTAATGATGAACCACTGTTAGGTCCGCTGCAGGTAGACTAATATCGCTGTCTCTCCTTAACCGTGCTGACCAGATATAATTTTCTGCACGATTGAGACTAGGCAGAGGGTGAGGGGGAGCGGGCAGAGGCAAAATTCCTGAGCGTGAACTCAACGATATGACGAAGTGTCTGTGTGAAATCCCTTGTTTGATTTCAGCAGCAACCAGAAATTTCCCCTTTCTTATAATCGCTTTACACAAGAGAGATGTCGGGGGCGCAAGAGTACCCAGAACATCATGGACTATAATGACATGTTTTCCTATCAGTCGTTGGACACCCATATACAGTCAATAATCGACAAACGCACTCAGCTTTGCGCGCGAGGAGGAGGAAGAAGGACCACGGGTACTGCAAGGGCCCCAGGGTGTCTTAAAAACAGCTATAACGTGTGCATTTTGAAGAAAATGCAGACAGAGTGACAACTGAGGACTGGCGGGAGATAGTGTAAAAGAGACAGATAATCCTCGAAGAGCCTTGATACTGGTTCTCGGTTTCAAGAGGCTAGTTGTGAAAAATTTCCCCGAAAATTCGCTACGCACACAGATCGTATGCATAAATTACAGTACGTCTTCTCTTTCCAAAATGTATTTCTCCAGCACGGGTGATGCGAGCGGGAGGTGTGGCTGACACCAAAAACCATCAACAAATTCCTATTTGGATTAGGAAATGGATGCGAATAGGCCATTCAAAACTAGGTCATAGACAGGAGGACGAACCGGGGTTGTCGAGGAAGATGTCAAAAGTATAGTGGTGCTCCAGTCCGTGGCGAACCCGCCATAGAAGATAAGAACCCGAACATAACAGAGGGGCAGCAGAAAGCGATTAAATGGGCTAAATATCGGAAAGCCGGTATGCTCGTGGCACTTCGCTGTCACGATCGAACCCTCAGGGTTATCCTTAGACCTTCGAAGTAGACTATGGCGACAGAAGAAACAGAAGGGATAGCAGACATTAAACAGCCTTCACTAGTGACAAGGTATAGAAATGCTGTTGGTCGAACTAGGATGTAGAGGAGAATAGAAATAATAACATCTCAGGACGCCAAATAATGAAGAAGGTTTGCATGAGTACCTCAGCCAGAGGCCATGAATCCCAGATCCATACGCCCTGAGAGGGAGGATGTACGTGTTACCACACGGTGGAACTGGAATAAAGAGTCAGAGTAATAGGAATGGTTTGCTCAGCGCTGAGTATCACACTAGCATATTTACTCTTGGTGGCTCAAGAGAAGGCTTACATTTTATAAGTTTAGGTCTCGTATTCACTGATACCCATGAGTAGCGTTAGGTGGTCTATGAAACCTCAATACCTGATTCTTTAGAGGGCGAGAAGCAGATTCTCGGCGCACGATGGGCTTCTGTCTCTTGGACGCAAATGCACGCACGTGTATGATGATTTGATCTATGTTTCCGATTGCCTCTTATCGCCTTTTAATTGTTCGTTCCTCTATAAATAGAGTATTTTCAACATAACTCACAATTCCATCGATTGTTGAAACCCTGACTCTCTGACCACGTAATGATTGCAAGAGGGCTACTTTGCTTTAAAAAAGATATACTTTTTTATTGTATTTGTTCACTTTTGATACCTGGTCTCCCATTTAGTCTGACTAGGGATGGACCGCAAGGTAGTACGATAGGGGAATTTGACGGAGAATGCAATATTTGAACATTGGACAGGGACCTGAGTAGCCTGTGTTACCACAGAGACTGAGCTTCAGACGTTTTGAGTATGTGTGTAGACGCACGTCTTTGCGACTAATAAATTGAGAAGCCATACTGGCTCTTTTGAAAAATTTACGTGGAGCCAATAAGACGATGGTAAAACTGTATACAAAATGTCAAATCAGCAAAAGAAATATCACCCATTGTTGCAAGAAGGCAATAAGAGCTCGGCTCTAAAGCGCATGGCAATTTCTCCGTTCCATCATCAGACCTCTGCAGATGCGGATGCGAAAGGAACATTACTCTCCGCAATGGGGAATTCGAGTCGCTACTGGAGCACGGGCCACAAGGCATGGATGGAAGAATGGTCTATAGAAGGATGCTGCGACAGTGTCTGGGGAATAGCTACTGTGGATTCACAATGTTTGTCGCTGTTCGCTGTTTTCACGTAGGTCGTCTCGGTTGAGTTGAGAGTTTCTTGCAATCCCGTGCGTCGTTGGTCGTCAACAGTGTGTTGTGTGTGTTTGTGTTTTGTGCGTCGCGGATGGTGTAGTGTTGATAGTTCTTAATGGCGATGTGCTCGATCGCTGTTTTGGCGGCGATACCGTGTCCGGGGTATGAGCACATTTTCATCCTTGAGCTGATGGTGCGTGTGTAGTCGCTGCCTGGGTAAAAGTCGTATGTCTGATGTGTGTGTTGCATGATGCTCGCTGTGTGCTCTGTGTGGTTTGTGTGTGTTTTGTGTGTGTTTGTTGTGTGTTTTATGGGTGTGTGTCGGTGTCTTGTGAAGATCAGTGATTGACAGCATCTCTCTCAAAGCCACTAACCCTATATGAATTCTCTGGTATAGATATGGTTAGTGGTACAAATAGAAATGATATAGTCAAGAAAACTACATAGATTGGCAAGGAGAGACGAAAAAGGAGGAATGACTGTGTAAGACCAACTGGCATGATATAGGCATCTCACGAGCGAGTTCCTGAAAGTGCTTTCATCATAGTGCACACATCGCACGACGAGCACACATTAAACACACACACACGCATCGAAAGAGTTCCAAGAGACATCACAGAAACATTCTCATCCCGGAGGTCCTTCCAGCGTGGACTCTTTGACAATTAGCAAACTCGCCAACTACCACGACGCTACGAACGACACGGGTAGACACTTCGTAACACCACGCGCAAAACACACACAGTGAGCTCGTGGAAGAGAGTCGGCGTTAACGGTGTTTCCCTCTCCCGCACTCGCCTTGTCTACAACACCTCCTACACGTCCCCAACACCGGACTCACAGAAGATGCAAACAGCCAAACAATCGCAACGCTACGGGAGGTGAATCTACGCACTACCGTCTCGGTGACACTAAGCAGAATGGCGAGGGAAGAACAAGCGACGAAAAATCACAACCGCCTTTGCCTCTATGGCGGTTCTGCGCCCGACATTTTGAATACACTCGTCACTGACACTACCCAAGTACAACAATGAGAGTCCAGAGTCAATACCAGTCAACCGAGAGTGACGAGGTATATAAACAGAGCTGTGTCTCTTTTATTTTGTTTTTGAGCCCATAGATCTGCCTATTGGTGGAGCGGACATATGTTACTCCTTCTGAAGGGCAGAGGGTTCTCTCGAATTTCAGAATCCTGACTACTTAGTCTGAACTTGTGTTACTGGGCTTGGCATCCACAATGCTAACGACTGGATTCCGTTGTTTTGAAGTGTCTTGCTATCCTGCCGACACTGGTTTGATTATGATACTCTAGGCGGCTGATGGCGCGGTTATTGTTATATGACTTTAGTGGGCACCACTCGTTTAAGCATAGAGCGTCTCCTCGGAAGACACAAATCGTCAACATACGGCTCTTCAATGCAACCAGTTATGGTGAAACCGCCCAGGCCGCCGTCAAATGTTCATATGTATATAGATCTATTAGAATGTGCTAGACTCTCTGTGCTTCCTCACCAATGTATCGAGGTAAGTATGAGACTACTACCTTTACCCTCACAGTATCTGGTAAACACACAGATGAAAATGGATATTACAATTCCTCCTTTTTTTTAGAATATGAAATTTTGCGTCTTGCAGATTCCTATTGCGCACTTAGTATATTCGTAATTTTGGTGTAATCTCATGGAATAATGATACTATAGGAGATCACATTTAAGATCCAATTATAAGACATTAACACTCTCGACGTTTGCGTATGTTTGTGCTCACAATATCATCAGTCACATAATGTTGGGCAGGAGAACTACCGCTCTCTCTTAGCTACTAATGGGGAATGAGGAGTGATCTTTAACTGGGTTCTCGCATAGTCCCTCACTGAGAGATCTATAAAAATTGCTTTACTGCTGTTCCCTCCTTGTACTCACAGCAAGGAAAGAATGCGGATAAGCTCTCTTGGCGTGAATTACTGCCCCAAAACAGCGAGCTGTCGCGAGGAACATCAATTCAATGGATCGCGCCCAGGGGCAACATGATCCCCCATATACTTCAGTGAACAGAGTTGGGTAAGTGGGTCCGCCATCGATCTATAGTGCGCGTACTTCGTTTTTCATCCATCTCTCACCCGAAGCATTGCATAACATGAGTGTGCGGGACTGATTTGTCTACTATGCTTGCGTAGGGACGACACACGTCTTGCGTCCCCCATACCGTCCTTCCCGACCATTCTGGAGGCTCAATGGTGAGACGATCTATTTGACCCTCTTCGCTTGTCCGGTGCTGACTCTCTGCGACTCGGGTTAGCCCGTGCTGACCAGTCTCTCTGAATGCAGAGGCATCTCCTCTTGTCTGACTTGGCCAGCTGTGTCTTTGTAAGTCTGCTCCTTCATCCATCAGACGCCATAGGATAATCCTTGTGATGGTTTTTTGTCAGCATCCAGCCTCGATCAAGTGGTCCGCTGCTATAATTCACATACTCCTTTTCGCGAGCAAGAGGAAGATAGCTTGGTGGTGCGATGTATTGTTATGTATTTGTTTGAGAGGGGAAAGTTTTAATTACAGGCAACTTGACCTCTCCTTTGGAAGACCTGAGACCCTAGCTGGATACATGTGAATCTTTCAGATCCTGGATTTGGCGCGATCTTGCACTGTCATGCATTTCTCTACTAATAAAATAGCGCACGTTAAGAATCGTTATCGCTGCAATTTACCGCCTCGCTCTCTTTATAGATAAAGAGACATCCGCCTGGTTGCCCCAGCCCCTCTTTCGAGCCAGCTTCATAGCAGCGTGCAGGATGAGTGTCCCACTGGCAAAACTGTTATGTGCCTTTCTCTCTGTTGATCATGATCCATTAAGTATAATGTCATGATGTTCTGGTAGCCGCAGTTAAATGCTTACCATTCTTCTGTGTGAGCGATCGAGAATAGTGGTGACGAGTGGAAAACGTGTCTGTTGTCAACACTGCAGCCATATAGAGTTGACGAGACATTTTCTTCTTTGGATATTAGGCGCTGGGTTAGCTTGTCAGGATTCAAGGTTTTGCCTCCTTGCCCTCCCCTGACTATAATTTGGGCCTGAAGCTCCTTAATTCTGCGCACGCTGTGCCTAATATCTCAGCATGATGTATAGTAAAAGTAACACGATTGTTATACTGGAGGTCACATCCACAGATAATGCTGTTGGAACACTCATCTTGTTGTTTCGTTTTTGCTGTGTTATAACCTTGAACGATACATCACTTGATTTTGTTACATCATCGACGTGCTATGCCGATAGAGTTCATGTTTCATGACACGTGTCCGAATGCAGTTGGATAACTCGCAATTGCACGCCCCGGTTATGCACGACATTTTGCTCGACGTGAAGAGCCTGTTAGTAAGAATGCGACTCTGCAGAGATGTACCCGCGTCTTGGATACTATTCTCGCACGCGGTTGTTTGTCTTGTGTATATTTCCGATCTCGTGTAAAGCGTGCCATCTCTCACGATGGGATTACTCTGTGACTTGCATGCGGTTCCATAGACTGGGTTCTAAGCGAACTATGTGGCCTGCGTACTCTTCACAGTACAATTGTCTGGTATCATCTGTCTCGCAGCTGTGCTTTTGTCGGTTTTCGGCCTTGTTTCTTCTGAGTTCGGGCGTTTTGTCATTCTTGTCCTTCAATATTCCGGTACAGTTGCTCGGCCTCGACCCTCTCACCATGCACAGCTCTGCACTCTCTGTAACGAACTTCGCTTTTCAGGTAGGGTGCGGGTGTGGCTTTGCTCGCTCTCAGAGGGGATCATGTTGCACTCTCACCATCACAAGAAGCGTTTTTACTTCCGCCCCTATCCTTGTTACTCCTGACGTCACTAAACATTCATTGTCGAGGTTGACGCTTCAGAGGTGGGCGTGGGAGCCATTCTGTCTCAGCGCTTCCATTCTGACGATAAGGTCCATCCTTGCGTTACTTTTTCTCATCGCCTGTCGCCATCGGAACGCAACTATGATGTGGGTAACCGCGAACTGCTCGCCATCCGCTTAGCCATAGGCGAATGGCGACAGTGGTTGGAGGGGGCGACCGTCCTTTTGTCGTTTGGACTGACCATAAGAACCTTGAGTACATCCGTTCTGCAAACGACTTAATGCCACGTCAAGCTCGTTGGGCGTTGTTTTTCGCTCGTTTCGAGTTCGTGATTTCTTATCGCCCGGGAAATAAGAACACCAAGCCTGATGCCTTATCCCGTCTCTTTAGTTCTTCTGTGGCTTTCTACCGACCCCGAGGGGATTCTCCCTGAAGGGCGTGTTGTCGGGTTGACTGTCTGGGGAATTGAGAGACAGGTAAGCAAGCACTCACTCACACTGCGTCGCCGCGCGCTTGTCCTAGTAACCTTCTGTTCGTTCCTGTCTCTACTCGTCTGGCTGTTCTTCAGTGGGCTCACTCTGCCAAGTTAGCTGGCCCACCTGGCGTTCGGGGTACGCTTGCTTCTATTCGCCAGCGGTTTTGGTGGCCTACTCAGGAGCGTGACACGCGCCGTTTCGTGGCTGCTTGTTCGGACTGTGCGCAGACTAAGTCAGGTAACTCTCCTCCTGCCGGTCGTCTCAGACCGCTTCCCATTCCTTCTCGACCATGGTCTCACATCGCCTTAGACTTTATTACCGGTCTGCCTTCGTCTGCGGGGAAGACTGTGATTCTTACGGTTATCGATAGATTCTCTAAGGCGGCACATTTCATTCCCTCTGCTAAGCTTCCTTCCGCTAAGGAGACGGCACAAATCATCATTGAGAATGTGTTCAGAATTCATGGCCTCCCGTTAGACGCCGTTTCAGACAGAGGCCCGCAATTCACGTCACAGTTTTGGAGGGAGTTCTGTCGTTTGATTGGTGCTTCCGTCAGTCTCTCTTCCGGTTTCATCCCAGTCTAACGGTCAAGCAGAAAGGGCCAATCAGTCGATTGGTCGCATATTACGCAGCCTTTCGTTTCGAAACCCTGCGTCTTGGGCAGAACAGCTCCCCTGGGCTGAGTACGCTCACAACTCGCTTCCTTCGTCTGCTACCGGGCTATCTCCGTTTCAGAGTAGTTTGGGTACAGCCCCTCTGTTCTCGTCCCAGCTCGCCGAGTCCAGCGTTCCCTCCGCTCAGGCTTTTGTCCAACGTTGTGAGCGCACCTGGAGGAGGGTCAGGTCTGCACTTTGCCGTTACAGGGCGCAGACTGTGAGAGCCGCAATAAACGTAGGATTAAGAGTCCTAGGTATTGTTGCGGTCAGAGAGTGTGGCTTTCCACTCGTAACCTTCCCCTTACGACAGCTTCTCGCAAGTTGACTCCGCGGTTCATTGGTCCGTTCCGTGTCTCTCAGGTCGTCAATCCTGTCGCTGTGCGACTGCTTCTTCCGCGACATCTTCGTCGCGTCCACCCTGTCTTCCATGTCTCCTGTGTCAAGCCTTTTCTTCGCGCCCCGTTCGTCTTCCCTCCCCCCCCCCCCGTCCTTGTCGAGGGCGCACCTATTTACAAGGTACGGAAGATCATGGACATGCGTTCTCGGGGACGTGGTCACCAGTACTTAGTGGATTGGGAGGGTTACGGTCTGAGGAGAGGAGTTGGGTTCCATCTCGGGACGTGCTGGACCGTTCGTTGATTGATGATTTCCTTCGTTGCCGCCAGGGTTCCTCCTCGAGTGCGCCAGGAGGCGCTCGGTGAGTGGGGGGGTACTGTCATGTTTTGTCATTGATCATCATGTCTTGTCCCTGTGCTTCCCTCTGCTGGTCTTATTAGGTTCTTTCCCTCTTTCTATCCCTCTCTCTCCCCTCCCTCTCTCCCTCTCTCGCTCTCTCTCTCTATCGTTCCGTTCCTGCTCCCAGCTGTTTCTCATTCTCTAACGACCTCATTTACTCTTTCACACCTGTCCCCTATTTTCCCCTCTGATTAGAGTCCCTATTTCTCCCTCTGTTTTCCGCTTCTGTCCTTGTCGGATTCTTGTTTGATGTTTGCTGTTCTGTGTCCTTGTTCCGCCCTGTCGTGTTTTTGCCTTCTTCAGATGCTGCGTGTGAGCAGGTGTCTATGTCAGCTACGGCCTGTGCCTTCCTGAAGCGACCTGCA
>NW_019943368.1:79296-93278 GCF_002910315.2 Salvelinus sp. IW2-2015 | reverse complement strand
TCTTAACGACCTCATTTACTCTTTCACACCTGTCCCTATTTTGCCCTCTGATTAGAGTCCCTATTTCTCCCTCTGTTTTCCGCTTCTGTCCTTGTCGGATTCTTGTTTGATGTTTGCTGTTCTGTGTCCTTGTTCCGCCCTGTCGTGTTTTTGCCTTCTTCAGATGCTGCGTGTGAGCAGGTTGCCCTATGGTCTGTGGTCGCGTCTCCAGTCGTTCCTCTCTACTGACGAGAGGATTTCAGTTTCCTGTTTTGGATTTACCTTTGATAATATCCAGGAGAATTATTGTTTGTTTAAGACTGGAATAAAGACTCTGTTTCTATTACGTCGCTTTTGGGTCCTCATTCACCAGCATAACACAATTTGCAGTAAATCAGCCAGTCAGATGTGCAGCCAGACTTATTAGCCACTCCTTTTGCTCCATCTCTTTCAACCATACAGTTTTTCAATTCCTCATCAATCCATGGAGCCTTAACAGTTCTAACAGTCAGTTTCTTAACAGGTGCATGTTTATCCATAATTGGAAGAAGCAATTTCATAAATTCATTAAGTGCAGTGTCTGGATGCTCCTTATTAATCACATCAGACCAACAAATATTTTTAACATTATCTACATAAGAGTCACAGCAAACTCTTTTGTATGATCTCTTATACACAATTTTAAGCCCAGCTTTGGGAACTTTGGCTTTTCCTGGATATAGCCACTATATTCTGATCACTGCATCCAAAACAGCTTTAGAACAAAGTTCTACAGTTTAGTAAAAACGTGATCGATACATGTGGATGATCTTGTTCCTGTTGTGTTTGTAAACACCCTGGTAGGTTGATTAATAACCTGAACCAGATTACAGGCAACGGTTACAATGAAAAGCTTCCTCTTGAGCAGACAGCCTGAGGAAAACCAGTCAACATTCAGGTCCCCAAAAAGGTAGACCTCTCTGTTTACATCACATACACTATCAAGCATTCACTCATATTATTTAGATACTGACTGTTAGCACTTGGTGGCCTATAGCAACACCCCAAAAGAAAAGGCTTTCGATGTGCCAAGTGAACCTGTGTTACCTTCCCCAGTTTCTGTGTTGTAGTTTGTATTTCAGTGTGTGTGTTTCAGGAGATGGCTTCCTGAATTCTCCCCAAGCAGCTGATTGGTCAGCCCCATTGATGATTGGAGCTGACCCCGCACCCTGGTCAAGTTACAGCTGTATCCGATTAGACTCCTTCTGACGCTATATAAAAGCCAGTGTTCTGTTCAGGAGAGAGATTCATTGAAGAGAGATGATTGCTGAGAGAGGAGGCTGATGGCCGAGAGAGGAGGCTGATGGCCGAGAGAGGAGGCTGATGGCCGAGAGAGGAGGCTGATGGCCAAGAGAGGAGGCTGATGGCCGAGAGAGGATGCTGATGGCCGAGAGAGGAGGCTGATGGCCGAGAGAGGAGGCTGATGGCCGAGAGAGGAGGCTGATGGCCGAAGGGTATAATTATACTGTGTTTGGTTGTTCTCGAGAGGAGGCTGATGGCAGGTGCTGAGAGAGGAAGGCTGATGGCCAAGAGAGAGGCGATGGCAGAGGTGCGAATGGCGAGTAGGAGCTATGGCGGAGAGCTGATGGCTGCCGAGAGAGGAGGCTGAATGGCCGAGAGAGGAGGCTGATGGCCGAGAGAGGAAGGCTGGAATGGCTGAGGAGAGGAGGCTGATGGCCGGAGGTGTTATTATACTGTGTTGGTTGTTCTCAGAGAGGAGCTGATGGCCGAGAGAGGAGGCTGATGGCCGAGAGAGGGAGGCTGATGGCCGAGAGAGGAGGCTGAATGCTGAGATAGGAGGCTGATGGCTGAGAGAGGAGGCTGATGGCTGAGAGAGGCTGATGGCTGAGAGAGGAGGCTGGTTGGCTGTGAGAGAGGAACTGATGGCCGAGAGAGGAGGCTGGTGGCTGAGAGAGGAAGCTGATGGCTGAGAGAGGAGACTGATGGCTGAGAAGAGGATGCTGATGGCTGAGAGAGGAGGCTGATGGCCGAGAGAGGATGCTGATCGGCCGAGAGAGGGGCTGATGGCCGAGAGAGGAGGCTGATGGCGGAGAGAGGAGCTGATGGCCGAGAGAGGAGGCTGATGGCGAGAGAGGGGGGAGTAGGCAGGCTGATGGCGAGGGAGGAGGCTGAATGGCCGAGAGAGGAGGCTGATGGCTGAGAGAGGAAGGCTGATGGCTGAGAGAAAGAGGCTGATGGCTGAGAGAGGAGGCTGATGGCTGAGAGAGGAGGCTGTGGCTGAGAGAAGGAGGCTGATGGCTGAGAGATGAGGTTGATGGCTGAGAGAGGAGGCTGATGGCTGAGAGAGGAGGCTGAATGGCTGAGAGAGGAGGCTGATGGCTGGAGAGAGGAGGCTGATGGCTGAGAGGAGGCTTGATGGCGAGGTTATTATTACTGTTGTTTGGTTGTTCTCAGAGTTAGGAGGCTGATGGCCGAGAGAGGAGGCTGATTGCCGAGAGAGGAGGCTGATGGCCGAGAGAGGAGGCTGATGGCCGAGAGAGGAGGCAGATGGCTGAGAGAGGAGGCTGATGGCCAAGGGTTATTATACTGTGTTGGTTGTTCTCAGAGGGAGATGATTAGTATGTCCTGTGTTTTCGTTGTTGCGCAGAGATATAATTTGTTGCCAGTATTTTTGTAGCCGGTCCTACTAAGGTATGTCTATGACAAAAGGACTGTTTTTTGGATTGTGAAATTGTTTGTAAAATTCTGTTTCATTTGTTCCCAAGGGGGAAGGGGAAGCCACCTAGGGAGTGCTTAGGCAAGAGGCCCGTGGGCATACATATACCCGTAGTATATTCACTGTCTAGGCACACTAGGTAAGACCTGGGCGGACCACCCCCTGTATTTTGGTTAGTGCACCAGGTGGTGCTAAGTTAGGTAAGTAGTGGGTAGGCAGGTACAATAACAAGATCCTGAGGCCCATTCTTTTTTTGTTGGTTACAGATACCTTTAGAGGCATATCTGTACTCCCAGTCATGTGATATCCATAGATTGATGAATTTATTTCAATTGACTGATTTCCTCATATGAACTGTAACTCAGTAAAATCTGTGAAATTCTTGCATGTTACATACATTTTTTGGTTCAGTATACATTCTACAGACCCTACTGAGTATTCCCAACCCCGCTTTTACATCGACACATAGAATACTTTTTTTTTTCTCTATAAGACAATATGTAATTTATAGGCCTTCAGTGTATTGCATTGGGACCGATGGAATGGGTGGAGTAGAAAGGGCTGCTGGGTATTTAGGTCTCAATCATCCTCGAAATAACACCACATATCGATTTCAGATCAACAAGGTCTGTAGAATACGATGTTCTTCACGTTCATTTACTCCTTTGCTCCAACCATTTTTCTATATGCTCCACATTATAATAGTATTTATCTTATGTAAAGTATAATCTTTTTTTTTTTGCAACATTATCCACTATGCAAAGCTGAAAAAAATATTAATGTTGTATCCAGTAGGTGTGTGTGGGTAAAATCCCTGAGGAAGCCAAGCCTAGCCAGTAAAAAAGCCATATTACAACCTGTTGTGATAATGGCGTTGTGTGCTCTATAACCCATTAGTTCCTACTCCACCGTGATGTACAATAGGGCTGTGGCCACAAGAAGACAACAGTCACACAGTGGCGGAATAAATTCAACTACGTTTGTTTCCTCACGAACCTGTAGAGTAACATCTGTCCTGTGTAAATCCACAAAGCAAATATTGCATGTAACAAACACGTTATATCACCTGCAGCGTGATCGAGCAAGTTCATGTTTTCGACAGTTTACTAAACAACTACTGATTTAGAACCACAGAGCACATAAACAACAGGAGCCCTGGATCTGCTATTCCAGCATCATTTTAACATTTCAACATTTGTAACCTTCATTTAACTCGGCAAATCAGTTAAGAACAAATTATTATTTATAAAGATAACAAGGGCAGTAACTAGAGGGGATTGTGTTGTCCCTTTTCGACACAGAAAAATCAGCCTTCTCTGTTAGAGCTACAACATGCTGGAATGCAGCGCCCATGGCCTTGAGAAGCTGCACTGATCATTGTACTTTTACATTTGAATTGAAAACATGGCTCAAATCTATCCAAACCTGTACACATGAGTTATCTGTGMTTCCTCATATGTAAGACGACAGTTGATGATAGTGTTGTTGTTGTTAGAATGATATATTATTGGATGTAATGTATTTGTATGTTGTATTGTTTAGTGAGTATGTGTATTGTGGTTGTGTAATTGTCCTTAGCTGCATTGGGACTATGGGAGCAAATTAGCTATTGGCCTAACCCCCGGCACATTTACATGGATGTTGCATTATTGTAATATTGATGTTGATTAATGTGCATTGTCCCTTATAAATAAAACATAATAAAACCCCGGATGACGCTGGGCCAATTGTGCGCCGTCCTATGGGGACTCCCAATCACGGCCAGTTGTGATACAGCCTGGAATCGAACCATGGTGTCTGTAGTGACGCCTCTAGCACTAGAGATGTAGTGCCTTAGACCGCTGCGCCACTCTGGATTTAAATATGATCAAATCAACAAGGCTATATATACTTAGTTTAATACACTGAAAACAAACTTAAAGATACTAAAAACTTGTCCGATCAATGTTGCTAAATATCATGTGGCTGTCCATGGGACTGATTTCTGTCTGTATGTGTGTGTGTGTGCAAGTAAAACATTTTGTACTCACCCTACTTGTAGACTAGTTGAACGCCAATGCCTCCTCTTTTTCATGTTGGCAAAACGGTCTATGGCTCTGTCATGCAGTACTTTTTTTGTTTTCTTTGTCATAGGCTACCTAGCTAAAATGCTTGCTAGCCTAACTTCCTCGCATGGGCAAAGATTTACCACAGAACCAGCTATGTTAGCAAGCTAGCTAGTTAACGTGAGCCTACTAGGCTAACGTAAACTCACTCACTTTTGTACATCGCCTTGGTCCGTACAATTGACCTTATTTTAACGCCCAAAAACATAATACTTCCAGATCAACTGTAATGTCAATACCATTGTAAAGCACAATTTCTCCCCTTTCCAACAAAATCCATTATGAGACCTCCACGCTGCCCGTTTCTGCATGATTCAAGAAGGCTATGAGCTCCATCGGGTCTTTTTAAAAATGGCGGGTGGGGAAGCGAAACTAATGCGTGATAGTGAGAAGGAGAGATGTCATGGGGGGAAACGGCTTTTTTCACTCAATCTGTCCAACTTATCACCTTATCGCCTCTAAAATGTAAATAAAACACTATAAAGAGTTTATATAATGTGTCATTACATATATTTGAAGTTTTGATCGAATTTGAATCGGGTTTTTTAGGGTGCTACATCAAATCAAATCAAGTTTATTTGTCACGTGCGCCGAATACAACAGGTGTAGACCTTACAGTGAAATGCTTACTTACAGGCTCTAACCAATAGTGCGGGAAAAAAGTATGTTGTTGTGTGTGTGTGTGTGTGTTTGTGTGTGTGTGGTGTGGTGTGTGTGTGTGTTGTGTGTGTGTGTGTGTGTGTGTGTGTGTGTGTGTGTGTGTGTGTGTGTGTGTGTGTGTGGTGTGTGTGTGTGTGTGTGTGTGTGTGTGTGTGGGTAAGTAAAGAAATAAAACAACAGTAAAAATACATTTGAAAATAAGAGTAGCAAGGCTATATACAGACACCGGTTAGTCAGGCTTATTGAGGTAGTATGTACATGTAGGTATGGTTAAAGTGACTATGCATATATGATGAACAGAGAGTAGCAGTAGCGTAAAAGGAGGGGTTGGCGGGAGGTGGGACACAATGCAGATAGTTCAGTTAGCCAATGTGCGGGAGCACTGGTTGGTCGGGCCAATTGAGGTAGTATGTACATGGATGTATGGTTAAAGTGACTATGCATATAAGATAAACAAAGAGTAGCAGCAGCGTAAAAGAGGGGTTGGGGGGGGCACACAATGTAAATAGTCCGGGTAACCATTGGTTACCTGTTCAGAAGTCTTATGGCTTGGGGGTAAAAACTGTTGAGAAGCCTTTTTGTCCTAGACTTGGCACTCCGGTACCGCTTGRCATGCGGTAGTAGAGAGAACAGTCTATGACTGGGGTGGCTGGGGTCTTTGACAATTTTTAGGGCCTTCCTCTGACACCGCCTGGTGTAGAGGTCCTGGATGGCAGGCAGCTTTGCCCCAGTGATATATTGGGCCGTACGCACTACCCTCTGAAGTGCCTTGCGGTCAGAGGCCGAGCAATTGCCGTACCAGGCAGTGATGCAACCGGTCAGGATGCTCTCGATGTTGCAGCTGTAGAACCTTTTGAGGATCTCAGGACCCATGCCAAATCTTTTTAGTTTCCTGAGGGGGAATAGGCTTTGTCGTGCCCCCTTCACGACTGTCTTGGTGTGTTTGGACCATTCTAGTTTGTTGTTGATGTGGACACCAAAGAATTTGAAGCTCTCAACTTGCTCCACTACAGCCCCGTCGATGAGAATGGGGACGTCCTTGGTGCTCCTTTTCCTGTAGTCCACAATCATCTCCTTAGTCTTGGTTACGTTGAGGGATAGGTTGTTATTCTGGCACCACCCGGCCAGGTCTCTGACCTCCTCCCTATAGGCTGTCTCGTCGTTGTCGGTGATCAGGCTGTTGTGTCGTCTGCAAACTTAATGATGGTGTTGGACTCGTGCCTGGCCATGCAGTCGTGGGTGAACAGGGAGTACAGGAGGGGACTGAGCATGCACCCCTGGGGAGCTCCAGTGTTGAAGATCATTGTGGCAGATGTGTTGCTACCTACCCTCAGCACCTGGGGGCGACCCGTCAGGAAGTCCAGGATCCAGTTGCAGAGGGAGGTGTTTAGTCCCAGGTTCCTTAGCTTAGTGATGAGGTTTGAGGGTACTATGGTGTTGAACGCTGAGCTGTAGTCAATGAATAGCATTCCCACATAGGTGTTCCTTTTGTCCAGGTGGGAAAGGGCAGTGTGGAGTGCAATAGAGATTGCATCATCTGTGGATCTGTTTGGGCGGTATGCAAATTGTAGTGGGTCTAGGGTTTCTGGGATAATGGTGTTGATGTGAGCCATTACCAGCCTTTCAAAGCACTTCATGGCTACAGACGTGAGTGCTACGGGTCTGTAGTCATTTAGGCAGGTTGCCTTTGTGTTCTTGGGCACAGGGACTATGGTGGTCTGCTTGAAACATGTTGGTTTTACAGACTCAGACAGGCAGAGGTTTAAAATGTCAGTGAAGACACCTGCCAGTTGGTCAGAACATGCCCGGAGCACACGTCCTGGTAATCCGTCTGGCCCTGCAGCCTTGTGTATGTTGACCTGTTTAAACGTCTGACTCACGTCGGCTACGGCTATGGAGAGCGTGAACACACAGTCGTCCGGAACAGCTGATGCTCTCATGCATGCCTCAGTGTTGCTTGCCTCGAAGCGAGCATAGAAGTGATTTAGCTCGTCTGGTAGGCTCGTGTCACTGGGCAGCTCGCGGCTGTGCTTCCCTTTGTAGTCTGTAATAGTTTGCAAGCCCTGCCACATCCGACGAACGTCGGAGCCTGTATTGACGCTTTGCCTGTTTGATGGTTCGTTGCAGGGCATAGCGGGATTTCTTGTAAGCTTCCGGGTTAGAGTCCCGCACCTTGAAAGCGGCAGCTCTACCCTTTAGCTCAGTACGAATGTTCCCTGTAATCCATGGCTTCTGGTTGGGGTATGTACGTACAGTCACTGTGGGGACGACGTCCTCGATGCACTTATTGATGAAGTCAGTGACGGATGTGGTGTATTCCTCAATGTCATCAGAAGAATCCCAGAACATGTTCCAGTCCTGTAGTTCAGCATCTGCTTCATCCGACCATTTTTTTATAGACTGAGTCACTGGTGCTTCCTGCTTTAATTTTTGCTTGTAGGCAGGAATCAGGAGGATAGAGTTGTGGTCGGATTTACCAAATGGAAGGCGAGGGAGAGCTTTGTAGCGTCTCTGTGTGTGGAGTACAGGTGATCTAGAATTTTTTCCCCTCTGGTTGCACATTTAACATGTTGATAGAGATTTGGTAGAACTGATTTAAGTTTCCCTGCGTTAAAGTCTCCGGCCACTAGGAGCGCCGCCTCTGGGTGAGTGGTTTCCTGTTTGCTTATTTCCTTATACAGCTGACTGAGTGCGGTCTTCGTGCCAGCATCTGTCTGTGGTGGTAAATAAACAGCCACGAAAAGTATAGCTGAAATCTCTCTAGGCAAGTAGTGTGGCCTGCAATTTATCACAATATACTCTACTTCAGGCGAGCAAAATCTAGAGACTTCCTTAGATTTCGTGCACCAGCTGTTGTTTATAAATATGCACAGACATTTGTACGGAATGGGGTGAGTTTACGCTACATATTGAACATGAATAGTCTCAGGCCGGTGGCACAACATATTCATTTATGGTTAGGTCATAATCATTTATGGTTAGGTCATAATCATTTATGGTTAGGTCATAATCATTTATGGTTAGGTCATAATCATTGGCCTGTACAGAGAATTAAGTCAAAACCACAAGTCCAAATCCCCATCTCCATCCATGGCTGTACAAAGAGACGATGATGCAGCTAGCTACCGCAGGACACAAGCAGACCAGAAACAAACACATTTTTCAGAAAATGACATTGTGCTTAGGAAGTGATTTGATTGGTCTAAAGCCAAATCCAAACTGGCCTTTCTTGGGGTGCGTTGTGCTGAACCAGGACTACCCACAGTTGAGCTCAGCTCAATGCTGATTGGCTAATTATTTTATTTAAAAAACCATTGCTGGCATCAAATCAAATGCTACAGTGGCAACATGATGTACTCTTTTGGTCCAGGCAGCATCAGATATTTGGGCTACACGTACTGAGACAGAGGGGCGCTGTTTACGTTGTTCGGATGATTTCTCTGGTGAGATTCAACCACTTGCAAATTGATGGGAAATTATGAAAACACAGAGAGACAAAGATACATTTTTAAAAAATGTTAATGTTTTTATTTGTCAAATATTTGGGGAAGCCTGGCTTCCCTTGGCATCCGCGAATACACGCCACTGTTCGTATCATACACATAGCGTTTTACAGAGGACTTTTAACAGAAAACCAGAAGTCTTAATGTTGCTACTGGGACACTAATGTTGCTGCCATGGGCTGCAGTCCAAACACGTTATTTTTACCCCCACAGCCCTCGTGCCATTTCCCCTTAGGGGAATCCCCATCAAAAACGCATGCAGTTTGATTACCGTCTTAAGTGGAAGTCCAGTTCACTAACGTTGCCCCCTCGGCCCTTCATTTAGCTCGAGGGAGCGAGTGAAAACTTTGATCACTTGTGGCGTTGATATGACCCACAATTCAATGCAAACTGTAGTCACGTCTCATACTCTGGTTGCCACGAAGTGTCAAATTTAAATAACACAGCTGCATTTTCTGCATGTCAGACAAAATGATGATGCAAGCTTGCTAAAAAATATATATATAGATGACATTGATTTTAGTGTTGGCAAATTTGCTTTATTGCATAGTGGGGACCCTATAAAACATAGCTAGCTTCATTAACATCATTTTTGGAATTCTGAAAAGTATTGGAATAAATGACCAAACTATAAAACTAGCTAGCCAGCTATGGGTAACTGTAGCTAGCTAGCTAGCTACCTGACAGGAGGGCTAGCTAGCAGTGTTAGCTTGATAGGCACATTAATAGCTTTAGGTTGGTTGTTTCTAAGCTCAATTTCAAGATTTCCACTAAGGACGTTGCCATTCCGATCATCACTCTCCCTCACGAGGGACATTTAAGATACACTCGGATGTGACTGTAAGGGAGTACGTAACTGGCGGCAGGGAAGTCAGGCGCAGGAGAGCAAAACTGGGTAATCAACGGAGCAGTTTTATTCATAAAACCACCGGAAACCAGAACAACAAACAAATGGGTACAAAACCCGTCGCGCACCAGAGAAAACGTGCTCATGCACTTACAATAAACAAATCCGCACAAAGATATGGGGGGAACAGAGGGTTAAATACACAACATGTAATGAGGGAATTGAGACCAGGTGTGTGGGAAGACAAGACAAAACAAAAGGAAAATGAAAAGTGGATCGATGATGGCTAGAAGATCGGCGACGCCGAGCGCCGAGCGCCGCCCGAACAAGGAGAGGAACCGACTTTGGCGGAAGTCGTGACAGTGACTATCAGTGACTATCAGTTTTGCATGTAAATCTTGGTGGGGGGGACACACTACACAACACAACACTAAACTATGCATGAATTGCACTATAACAGGGACAAACGGTGGCCACAAACTGTTAGGGCCTACATAAAGCTGCCCCAACAGCAGAGTCCCAACAGCAGTCCCAACACCTTACCACTGCTACACCTGGCTATCAGTGGAGCCTTGTCTGGCAGCGAAACAGTTAATTCAGCCTCATTTACTGCCTTTTTAAAAAACATAGCTGATATGGCTGACTTGCTTTAACAAATGTGGTTTCTACTGACAATTGAGATGTACAAACTATGGCATAAGGGAACGACGAGAGGATAAGAGGCAATCCGTATTTTCTATTAAGACATTAATGAGCGAGCGACGACGGACGTTGTCATATAACTAATTGTTCAGCACTTTTGAAATGTACAGCGCCAGAATTCAGAACATGGGTCGTTCTTACAGTATTCCCCCTGTACACCAAGTCAGAACCTGTAGGATAAATAACGACGGCATATAAGCAGACAATGAAAGCTCTTACAATATTCGATGATTACATTTCTCTAAAACAGGCTATTGGCTACGTGTGCACTACCAAGTCAGAACAGTAGGTGAAATTAAGAAAGGAAAAGGAACCAAATTATTAGGGTGAGGCACAAGGACTACTAACAGCTTACTACACAACATACACTTAGTAACGTTATTACTTTCTAAGCTACAGTATACATATCTCCCTGTCATATTCCATCATTTATGAGGCAGCATACAATACATTTTTAGACTCACGTTGTTCTGCTGTGCTCACTTCCTTCCAAACCACTCATTGTTGAATTTGCCATTTCTATCTTGTTGTGTAATGTTTATGTCCAATGGCCGATGAGCACCGCTATGGTTTATCTGTAGTTTCTCTTCTTAATTTCTCTTCCTATGACAAGGATTGAAAAGGTTTTGCCAGTAGATTTTCGACTTGATTCATGATGATGACTGCTAGCTAAGATTTTGAAAGTATGATGTTGACATGATCAGTCCAATCAAAGCTTCTGTACATATAACGTGATTTGACGTCATTTTATCTGTGGCCAATGACATTGAGCCTTCTTGGATGGGCACTTCTTATGTAACTCTATGTCAGCAATCAAAGGGCTAGATTTTTCGAGGTCTCCCCTATGACTTCACGGTGAAGTAGTGTCCCCGAAATACGCTTCGTATTTACTGCTGGCTTGCCCCAACACCACAGTAAGCACTGAGCTAGGCTGAAACACCTGCATTTTGGAGCTGCCTTACCCAAGAAAACAAAAAAGAGACCATGTTTGTATGTGGTTTTATAGTTATATATTTTTGTACATTGTGTGCAAACTGATATGTGACACGTATTAATGCCAAAATAACATGCAAAACATGACCGGTGGCCACTGGTGCCGATGTAAAATGTTATTCAAGGGCTGAGGGTTTACGGCCGAGGGCTGTCTACTTTGAATTTGTACTGCAGCCACTACGTCAATCAGACCTGTGCCCTGTTGTGAAATGTTACCCCAGGGATCTCCGGTACGGCTCAGAAATAATTCCACTGGTGCTCCAAAACTATAGATCCGCTTCATCCAATGGACTGATTGAAAGTATTTTTTATTTTCATTTTATTGAACCTTATTTAACTAGGCAAGTCTTCAAGTAAACATTATGGAGAACAATTGAAATATTATACATACATACACCAAGGTACCAAAGCATGTTTTTATTAAAATTTTATTTTATTTTATTTAAAAAAAAATGTTTACTACACGTGTCCAGTGATAGGCCAACGTCTATCAACATAACTCTGATTTGAAAAGGGTGGTCTTGCCGAGGGATGTGTATATACATGAGCCAGTGGGTTTGGTTGTTGACAGAGATAGTTGATGATGGAGGAAGCAAGTTCAATCAGTGATGAGTTTGTAACGGGGCCCAAAACGTACAGTACCTCCCCTTCCTCCTCTCTCCCTCTCCTCTTCCTGCCTCCCCTCTTCCTCCCTCCTTCCTCCCAGGGGCTCAAAGCATATGGCTGAGTTGCACAGAATCTCACCCTCCCTCCCTCCCTCCCTCCCTCCCTCCCTCGCAGAGATCTCAAGATCCTGAGAGAGCTGAATTAGAGAAGTGGATTTGGACCTGTGTTCGGAATACTGATGATGCCAGTCGGAATGGGGATTATTCCCAGTGTTCTGATGCCTTGTGCTTGTCCTTGTGGTTTCTATGGAGATACGTGTCTGATAAATCCCCATGGGACTCAAGGATCCTTGATATCCTTCTGTCTGTGCTTATGGACTACGTACTGTAATTCAAAAAGTCCAGAGACTGAGATGGTCATTGCAAAATGTAGATTTTGTGGTCAATTAAACAGTTATTTGTGGATTTTAATGTGTGCTTTGGGATATTGTCTTGCTGGAAGATCCTCTTGGGCTCCAAGTTTCAGCTTCCTGGCAGAGACAAACAGCTTTTTGGTTAAAATGTCCTGGTACTTGGTAGAGTACATGATGCTGTTGGACTTGACAAGGGCCCCAGGACCAGTGGAAGCCTAATAATCCGCATAACATCAAAGATCCACCAAACATATTTTACAGTAGATATGAGGTTGTTTTTTGCATATGCATCCTTCTTTCGATGCCAAAGAGCTCTATTTTCGACTAATCTGATCATAGCACACAGTTCCAATCCAAGTGCCAACGCCCTTTATCAGACTCCAGGCATTTACATGTGTTGGTTGCTGTCAATGAAGGATATTTTTTTCTGGCAACCCTTCCAAATAACCTATTTGCTTGGACGTGGCAACTAATTGTAGATGTGGAGACGTGGGGATCCAAAGATGAGACCAAGTTCTGTAATTCTCAAATTTTGGCCCTTTCATTTTTCTTTGCCTCCTGAACCATCTTCCTCACTGTGTGTGGGGTCAAAACACTCTTACGTCCAATACCAGGCAAGTTTACCACTGTTCCAGTGGTTTTAAACTTCTTAATTGTTGTCCTAATAGTTGTAAGTAGTATATTTCATTATTACAATTTTTTTTGTACCAATTTGCCAGATTTTTAAAGGTCAAAAAACATTTGTCTCTTTTTTGTTTGTGAACTCTCTGCCTTTTCCTATGGTGATGGCTAAAATAGGGATTTTAAATGTGTTACCTCATTTTATACCCCTTTGAAACAGGAAGCCATGAAAGGCCACAATACAGTTCCTTAAACTGAGATTTAAAAACAAAATGTAATAGGTAGAATGTTAATGGAGATTGAATTTTGTTTCATTTTATTTATGAGAATCTTTAGGGGTGGTAATAATTTGGACATCTATCTTTAAAAAAATAAAAAATCTTGTTAAACAAAATATCTTTCTCTGAGCAAATGTATTAGTTTAAAATAATATAATTTTCTGAGAATACAATATAGCTCAGTTTGAGTTATTTATTTGATTATTTACCATGTTTTGCTCATCCAATCATTGCTCGTCTTTATCAAGGGGACCAATCATGTTGGACCTGGCTGTATGTGTGTATAGTTTGTATATCAGGCTATAGTCAGCAGCGCAAGCAGTACTGCACAGATGGACAGAAAGATAGACAGACAGACTGAACAAACTGACAGAGTCACACAGAGACAAGGGCATCTGTACTGTGATGTGATCTGATCTGTAATATGAAACAGTAACACACACACACACACACACACACACACACACAGACAGACAGACAGACAGACAGACAGACAGACAGACAGACAGACAGACAGACAGACAGACAGACAGACAGACAGACAGACAGACAGACAGACA
>NW_019943368.1:71912-79281 GCF_002910315.2 Salvelinus sp. IW2-2015 | reverse complement strand
ACAGACAGACAGACAGACAGACAGACAGACAGACAGACAGACAGACAGACAGACAGACAGACAGACAGACAGACAGACAGACAGACAGACAGACATATTCACTCAAAAGCTTTACAAGTTAATAAAGAAGGTTATTAAATTAATACAGTTTTAGTTATTCATTTATTTAGCAAACTCTCAACAAACCTGTAGAAAAAGACGTATATAACACGTTACAGTATATAATCCTAACTCCTTAAAATCCACACTCTGTAAAATGTGCATACCATCATAGAGTGGGCCACCAACAAAAACATAAACAACAGATAAAATGCATCCCATGACATTTCCACATGCAAATAGTTCTGTCTTCTATATGAAATGTATAAGTCGTGCTGAAGGAATGAGGCACGAGAGCAACATGATTTAAAATTGTGACTGAACTGATTTAGTTTTGGGTTTCAACCCTCCTCATTAGGAAATGAGACTGAGAACCAGATGTGGTTCTTGGAGGAGTTCTTTGATGTGGGTGTCTCTTGTGTTTGTGTGTTTCTTGTGATGTGCTTTGGATGTGCTTATCAGTACACAATCACCTTTTGTCCCACCCCTATCAATAAAGTAATTGTATCGTACACAGTCATGCAAAAGTTTTACCGTGCGTGAACTTTCAAATGCATCCTGTCATTTCTAAATGTGTAATATGATAGGTATTTTAATCAGACAAATTTTAACCCAAAACATTTGATTCATAAAATATTTAATCAGACGTCCTCCTGAAGGGGATGATGACATGATCTTTGCGAGACGGAGGGAATCTGATTTCATTGGTCCTCGACTCGCATGTCAGTCATTTCATTCAGGGTAAGTGGAGTTAGCCCGTGAGTTAGCCTGCCCCAGAGCAGGTTAGTTCTGAAGGATTTATTGCCATAGAAATTTACCTGGCTAAAAGGTAAAGCCCCTTTCGTAGGATCGGTTATCCAGAGATGAACTCAGAGTTGACCAAAGTTGCCTCGCTAACTCCTCAAACCTGATTCGTAGTATAGGGCTCAGGTATTGTGTCTGGAAGTATCCTGGGCTAGGCCTTTCACCAATTAGCTTCAGTCGGCTGGTGTGCGACCGGGGAAAAGGTGGTTTAACTTTTGATAGTCTATCTCTGGGGCTAGTTAGGGACCGTCAATAAATTACACAATGTAAATGGTAAAATATTTTCATGTTGCACATCTTTTAGTTCTCATTACAGTCTTTCAATATTTGTATATTAATTGCTACAATTTATAGTTTGTTAGAGGTTTTTAAGTAATATAAATTTGGAGCTATTGAAATGTTTTCACATTGTCTAAAAATATTGTACATTGTGTAATTTATTGATGGTCCCTAACTAGACACATAGTGATATCCAAAGTCAAACCAGATTTACCACGGTCAGTGTGCGCATAATGATCGGGTTTTTTGCACCTGTGCTCAGAATTTATGATTACTTGGGTGCTGCCAGCTGTGGGCAGGATTGAAATGAACTCAACCCAAGGAAAACTGTTACGTAACCTAGATTCCTTACATTTCACCAATCTTTGTTTTGGACGGTACTGACTTTATGACCAAAATTACCCTATTTACACTTTGTAGTCAATTTTTGACTCAATAACAAATGTTTCTGACTCATTGATGCTACATAGGTCGTTTTCAATTGGAGAAGTTGGTTGTTTGGTTCAGTCGCTCTTTAAACATGATTTGAAGCTACACATTATTTGTTTACAAAGTCTCCTATGTTACCAGAACCCTAAACTATGGACTAGTAGGCCCTCATTATTATGATGGTTATTATGATAAGGTACAACTCTTACTAAACTTCAATTAGCCTATACTGTATGTAATATTGTTGAAAAATATTGAAAGTCACCTTTAAAAGGTGTGTGTGTGTGTGTTCAATAGTCAAATGCATAATACAGAGTGACTAACTACCTTGTCAGGTATCAATGTATGAGAAATATCATGATCAGAATGACAATGGCTGTGAGGATCTGGGATGCATCTGCTGGATGCCTTCAGCAAAACACAGCACTGCGTTGGGGTCAGGGTCCTCCGCGTCCGCCAGTAACCGTGTGACGGAGACTCCGAAGTACCTGAGAGAGAAGAGCAGAGGCCACGAATGCACCCGCACCGCAAACCATACACACCATTCTTTATCCGCACTTTGGGGACCAAGAAAATTCACCAAGACAGCGATCAAAGAACGAATAAGGCAGTTTAAATACAGTATGATCTCACGCAGACCGATAGTACACTACATAAACTGACTTCATGGTCCAGAACTTTATTCTTGCTTCAGTTCACATTACGCTTAAGTGTATGATATAGCTTTGGAGAAGTATTATCGGCTAGAGTACCTGCCTGCCAACTACTTCTGTGCCTTTTTGAGGGCTGCTGAAGAGATACGCACTTCTATTCATCCACTCACAGGTCCTGAACCACCCTCCTATTAGACAGTTCACCAGTAGTGGCCCTGGATCTAAGAAGCTAACATTACCAATATTAGTTACAGTTTCTAGCGATCAGAGGTTCACTCTAGGTTTAGAGCGTGTCTCATGTGACTAGGATAGAGATGATTTATTAGCATCCTAAATAATTTACTGGTGGTATATGCATTTGAATAGGATCAACAATGTGGTGTGATGTGTGTGTGATAGAAGTTTTGTAAGCTTCGTGACCTTTTTGGTGCGGAGATGTGATGCTGCCTGATAAAGAGGTGGAGTTCTTGATAGTGTGGATGCCTGGTACCGCGTGTGTGTTGTGTGTGTGTGTGTGTGTGTGTGTGTGTGTGTGTGTGTGTGTGTGTGTGTGTGTGTGTGTGTGTGTGTGTGTGTGTGTGTGTGTTGTTTTGTTATGCTATTTCCACATCCGTCCTACTTAAGCCCTTTAAGGAAAGGGAGAAGGAAAATTTCCAAAAGATAATGCCCGCCTTAATAGCTTGATTCTCAGTAGTCAAACAGTCTAACCCTTTTTTTGGGGGAAAATCACAGATATCCCCAAAAATGATGGAATGCAAGGACATATATTCTCTGTTCATGTGCTGGGTCATTTGCCAAGGAGGAGAACACAATTAAGAGGAAAATATCAGTGCTTCCACAATATGAACTATCTCAATCGTCAAAAAATCAGGGTTACTTCCCTAAATAGGAACTAAGTAGTGGACGGATACATAACTTCCCCTTTTCATATGTTCCATTTTAATCTGGTTTTATCAATGACACATACCAATTAATCATATCGAGAATCCAACGAACACATAGAGTACTTAGTGCCAGAGATCTTGCCTCGCTTTCCTTTACAAAGGGCCAATCAGGCTAAGAATTAGCCTTTCTTCCAACACAGATAAACATAATTTAGCAGGAAAGAGCCCAAAACTATTGGCAGCACAGGGAACTGAGCAGTCCTTGTGTTAAACTGGTCCTGTGCCAAGTTTGGCTTGTTTTCAGATGGGTGAGGCCAATTTAATATTTGATCAGAATGGTAGGTTTTACATGGGGGGTCATAGAGAATCAATTCTACATCCAAATGTTAGAGGACCATCAATCGTAATCTTTGTTAATATCCTTTTAATTGATTGATATAAGGATGTCATCCAATCATTTAGAGGGTTATGTTATGTGAGATTGAACATGGGCAGGTCAGTTGATTTTGGACCGACTTAGGCAATGCTGTTAATGCTTATGTCTTTTCAAATCAAGACTATATCCTGCTGTATTAATCAGTTCAAACTGATCTAGAGATGTCAGACGAGTGTGATTAAAATCTAAATTATGCCATGGTTCCTGGAGAGTAAAAAATATAAATTCACCATCGCGCACGACTACACAACAACGCACGAACAGTCATCCATACCCAAGTCATTCCTAAGAGTTCTAATAAACCAGACACACACTGGAAAACCGGAAAACGCTAGACGCTTCTAGGCCGGTCATCAACTTTGAGAACTGCCTGACTGCACTAACCATTTTAGGACTGATATACATACAGCTGGGACCTTAGTACCTGAAATACCAAAAAATATATTTTGGGGGGGGATTATATGTGAATGTATATCATCACTAATGGAACCCGGCACCCACTCCAAAACAGATTCTAACTAAGCAACAGCTAAATGTGCAACGCGTTACCACCCACAAAAGTATAAATAGATGGAGTTCTACCTTTGGGTACAACGACAGCAAATGGCCTAACCCATTGTACACTGGGTAACGGACAACACTGCTGAGGTTTCTCACAAGGATATAGCCCTCCCTCGCGTCAAACACAAAATAAGTGTCAGGCTTTCTATCTGGGCAATGGTACACTTTGGAACCTTAACAAAAAGAGTTCTTATTGGTACAAACACAGGTCTGGGAACAAAAAGAGTTCTTACGCTGGTACGCAACCCCAAAGAGATTCTACTACCTAGAAGTCCACCTGGAACAACAGAGTCATCCTGCGTCGCAAAAAGAGTTATCCTGTAAAAGAAATCTACCTGGAACCAAAAAGAGTTCATAGTAAACTGGAACCAAAAAGAGTCTCTGTAGCCAATACCTGGAATCAAAAAAGGAGTTCATTACCTGGTCCGCCAAAAAGAGTTCACCTGGACCAAAAAGAGGTTTCTAACCGGTATCCTGGAACCTAGGAGTTTCTGACCTCAAAAAGAACCTGGAAACCAAAAGCTTTCTGGAACCAAAAAGAGTTTCCTAACCTACCTGACACAAAAAGAGTTCCTAAAAACTACTGGGAACCGTACAAACAGTGTTTCTATCCTGGTACCAAAAAAGAGTTTCTCCTGGTACCAAAAAGTGTTCTACCTGGAACCAAAAAAGAGTTCTACCTGGTACCAAAAAGAGTTCTACTGGAACCAAAAAGAGTTCTACCTGGAACCAAAAAAGAGTTCTACCTGGAACCAAAAAAGAAGTTTCTACCTGGAACCAAAAAGAGTTCTAACCTGGTACCAAAAAGTGTTCTACCTGGTAACCCCAAAAAGTGTTCTATGTGTTTACCTGGAACCAAAAAGTGTTATCCTAACGGGGACAAGCTTGCAGGAATGCTTCTGGACCCTTCCCTAATAGTGTACTTGTTTATTACCAGAGGTCTCTCAGGGTCTTAGTCTTTCTGATCCTCTCTGAAAGGAAACTACAAGAGCAGAAAATCACCTCTTCAACTCCTCTCCTGGTTCTTTCTCTTTCTCCATCTGTTCTGCTGTGAGCCTGTGACGTAATTTCTTTGATTTTCTGCGCCTGTCAGAATTTAAATACACCATGACAACCTCACACAACACCTCCGGGAAATAGCCAACGGAATAAATGCGTTTTGACCAGCGAAGCTACACCACGTCACTGCTTGTTTATCATACATGCATTCACACGCACGCACACACACACACACGCACACACACACACACTTACATGTTTGAAGTCTTTAAAGGGAACGAACTGGACAATGTCTCTGAGAACAGGCTCTCCTTTTGGGGACCTGGGGACACATTATCATTGTATAATTATGAATCATTATATTTGTATTTATTTTATTTATTTAACCTTTATTTAATTGGCAAGTCAGTTAAGAACAAATTCTTATTTCCAATGACGGCCTACACACTTTGACGGCCTACACATCATAAATGTTTTATAAGACAGACTGACAGACAGGTATAAACAGACTAACCTGAGTATTCCATCGTCTCCGTCCAACATCTGCAATGTCACTGAAGTCAGCGTTTCCCACCCTACTATGATGACAGACATGGGTAGGTGGGAAGCATGGACTATAGCTTCTCTAGTGTCAGCCATGTCTGTTATCACTCCATCTGTTAGGATCAACAGGATGAAATACTCCTAGAGAGGGGAGAGAGAGGAGGGCAGAGAGAGGAGAGAGAGAGAGAGGAGGGCAGAGAGAGAGAGAGAGAGAGAGAGAGAGAGAGAGAGAGAGAGAGAGAGAGCAGAGAGAGAGAGAGAGAGAGAGAGAGAGAGAGAGAGAGAGAGAGAGAGAGAGAGAAGAGAGAGAGGAGGGGGCAGAGAGAGAGAGAGAGAGAGAGAGAGAGAGAGAGAGGAGAGAGAGAGAGAGAGAGAGAGACGAGAGAGAGAGAGAGAGAGAGAGAGAGAGAGAGAGAGAGAGAGAGAGAGAGAGAGAGAGAGAGAGAGAGAGAGAGGGCAAGATTTCTCACCCTACTAGAATCCGAAGTCAAATGTCTACTGTTTGCTGATGATCTGGTGCTTCTGTCCACCAACCAAGGAGGGCCTACAGCAGCACCTAGATCTTCTGCACAGATTCTGTCAGACCTGGGCCCTGACAGTAAATCTCAGTAAGACCAAAATAATGGTGTTCCAAAAAAGGTCCAGTCACCAGGACCACAAATTCCATCTAGACACCGTTGCCCTAGAGCACACAAAAAACTAACTATACATACCTCGGCCTAAACATCAGCACCACAGGTAACTTCCACAAAGCTGTGAACGATCTGAGAGACAAGGCAAGAGGGCCTTCTATGCCATCAAAAGGAACATAAATTTCAACATACCAATTAGGATCTGGCTAAAAATACTTGAATACAGTCATAGAGCCCATTGCCCTTTATGGTTGTGAGGTCTGGGGTCCGCTCACCAACCAAGATTTCAAAATGGGACAAACACCAAATTGAGACTCTGCATGCAGAATTCTGAAAAAATATCCTCCGTGTTACAACGTAGAACACCAAAATAATGCATGCAGAGCAGAATTAGGCCGATACCCACTAATTATCAAAATCCAGAAAGAGCCGTTAAATTCTACAACCACCTAAAGAAGAAGCGATTCCCAAACCTTCCATAACAAAGCCATCACCTACAGAGAGATGAAACCTGGAGAAGAGTCCCCTAAGCAAGCTGGTCCTAGGGCTCTGTTCACAAACACAAACACACCCCACAAGAGCCCCAGGACAACAGCACAATTAGACCCAACCAAATCATGAAAAAACAAAAAGATAATTACTTGACACATTGGAAAGAATTAACAAAAAAAAACAGAGCAAACTAGAATGCTATTTGGCCCTAAACAGAGAGTACACAGTGGCAGAATACCTGACCACTGTGACTGACCCAAACTTAAGGAAAGCTTTGACTATGTACAGACTTAGTGAGCAAGCCTTGCTATTGAGAAAGGCCGCGTAGGCAGACATGGCTCTCAGAAGAGACAGGCTATGTGCACACTGCCCACAAATGAGGTGGAAAACTGAGCTGCACTTCCTAACCTCCTGCCCAATGTATGACCATATTAGAGAGACATATTTCCCTCAGATTACACAGATCCACAAGAATTTGAAAACAAATCCAATTTTGATAACTCCCATATCTACTGGAGAAATTCCACAGTGTGCCATCACAGCAGCAAGATTGTGACC
>NW_019943368.1:69529-71885 GCF_002910315.2 Salvelinus sp. IW2-2015 | reverse complement strand
TGTGTGTGTGTGTGTTGTGTATGTGTTGGTGTGTGTGTGTGTGTGTGTGTGTGTGTGTGTGTGTGTGTGTGTGTGTGTGGTGTGTGTGGTGTGTGTGTGTGTGTGTGTGTTACTGTTTCATATTACAGATCAGATCACATCACAGTACAGATCCCTTGTCTCTGTGTGACTGTAATTACTGTGTGTGTGTGATAAAACCCATTAGGCCAGCATGCAGTAATACGTAGTAATACGTAGTAATTACGTAGTGAAACCACCAGATCAAACTACTTTTCTGGGCTACATACTGTATGTTTAGTGTGTGTGTGTTTATAATGGGTGTGTGTTTATAATGTGTGTGTGTGTTTATAATGGGTGTGTGTTTATAATGGGGTGTGTAATGGGTGTGTGTGTTTATAATGGGTGTGTGTTTATAATGAGTGTGTAATGGGTGGGTGTGTGTTTATAATGGGTGTGTGTGTGTGTTTATAATGGGTGTGTAATGGGTGTGTGTGTGTTTATAATGGGTGTGTGTTTATAATGGTGTGTAATGGGTGTGTGTGTGTTTATAATGGTGTGTTGTTTATAATGGGTGTGTAATGGGTGTGTGTGTGTTTATAATGGGTGTGTGTTTATAATGAGTGTGTAATGGGTGTGTGTGTTGTTTATAATGTGTGTGTGTGTGTTTATAATGGGTGTGTAATGGGTGTGTGTGTGTTTATAATGTGTGTGTGTGTGTGTATGTTTATAATGGGTGTGTAATGGGTGTGTGTGTGTTTTAATGTGTGTGTGTGTGTGTATGTTATAATGGGTGTGTAATGGGTGTGTGTGTGTTTATAATGTGTGTGGTGTGATCAGGGACTGAAGGTCTGGTAGATTCGTCATAGTCAGACAGACATTTTGGAAGCATTCCTTTTGCGTTGTAGTAATCCACCACCTGATTGGGCACCTCCGCTAACACACTCTTAGCTAGCGCAGCCGGGGACGCCTAGGGAAACACACACACACAAACACACACACATATTACACACGCGTACACACACACAGACATTATACACACCTCAAAGACTTTGTCTGTCATTTTAACATTGAGTACACCAACATCGTTCTTCTTTTTCTCTCTCACTTTTTTTTCTATCTCCCTGACCTGTTGCCACAAGAAAAGGGCAACCAGTGAAGAACAAACACCATTGTAAATACACCCCATATTTATGCTTATTTATTTTAACTTGTGTGCCTTAACTATTTGTACATTGTTACAACACTGTATATATATAATATAACATTTGTAATGTCTTTATTGTTTTGAAACTTCTGTATGTGTAATGTTTACTGTTAATTTGTATTGTTTATTTCACTTTTGTATAATATCTACCTCACTTGCTTTGGCAATGTTAACACATGTTTCCCATGCCAATAAAGCCCCTTGAATTGAATTGAATTGAATTGAATTGAATTGAGAGAGAGAGAGAGAGATTCAAAGGTAGTGTCAGCCGACAGGTTCAGAACTAAATATTCTAAATATTATATTATGCCAGCAGATGTTTTGATTGGTCTGTAAGTCATAAGAAAGTTGCTGTTGCTGGGCAACCTTTATACTAAATGACTGTTGAATGGTCTGATCTGTTCCTCACCATAGCTTCCTTGGTGTGCATCTCCTCTGAGGCAGAAGAAGCAACTTTCTGTATGATGGGAGCGATGTTGGTCGGTCCGTACAGCTGGATCTTAGGAAGACAGCCCTGGTAGGCCTCCACTACACCCTGGATACCTGAAACACACACACATGCACACACAAACGCATGCGTACGGGGACACACACAGAGTTAAAAATAAACAAACACGTGATCTCTCCAACTCCAGTGGTGAAGTAGCTGAAACATTCTCCTTCTCCTCTACTGATCAAGGAGATGCCTTGTCTTTGTAGATAACACACATCACACACACACACTGCCAAGCCAGATGTTTAAAATGAATCATTTCAGACATTCAGATTAGCGTATTATAAACTTAGCTTAAAATAACCACTCACACCCACACCAGGCCAGTTGTGTACAGTGTATGTGTGTGTTACAGGTGTGTGTATTAGAAGGGTGTGTGTTAGAAGGGGTGACAAGCGTGATGCTCACCAGAACATTCTGGATTGTCTTCATCAAAGTTCACGGCAAAATCGTGTGAGACCTGAGAACGTGTGAGAGTAGAGTTTACACACAGACACACCTCACAACATAGTGTAATATCTTCTGGAATGGAACTCTAGAACACCATTTTGAAGATCAACTAGGCGACTCCAAACATCCCTCTCCAGACATCCCCAAAGCAGCTTTGATTGAATATCTCTAACCTTGAAGTCAGGTGGGATCTGACCTCCAAACCCAAA
>NW_019943368.1:68039-69508 GCF_002910315.2 Salvelinus sp. IW2-2015 | reverse complement strand
AGAGAGAGAGAGAGAGAGAGAGAGAGAGAGAGAGAGAGAGAGAGAGAGAGAGAGAGAGAGAGAGAGAGAGAGAGTCACTAACATTACTTGATGCAATGAGTCATGTAGAACTGTTTAACCCAAAGTAAACAAGCTATCATCATTGTTCCATTACAGCTCATTGATTAGGTAATTGATAAGTTACCTGTCATAGTCTTGACAGATTTCTCCCACAGCCACCAGGGCTTTCAGGTATTCATTGGGCTGGTATGGATGGATGTAGTGGAGAGAACAACTGTTTTTTGGGTCTCCGTTTGACGCTGTAAAGTCTATGGCCACCTGGGACACACACACAGTCACGCACACACGCACACAATGTAAAGGTTGTATAACCAAGTCGCTATGGTGACCATTCATACTGAGGTAAATCGGGCATCATCTGGCAGCAGAATAAGTGCTTAATTTTAGGCGGATCCTGCCGGAACAGGATCCAGTACCGCTCAGTTTTGGACTGTTTTATTCTGGCACCTATTTGACCGGATCCTCTCGTGGCATGAAAATAATTGTCACTATTCTAACAGAAGCGATCAGAGTTAAATCAAGTTACCTCCTCATTAATTATCCTGCCACCTAAAAAACGTATAGGCTAATGTAAACAGGTAGATTTTCAGTCAGCGCCTATATTCGGATTTCTGAGAATTGATTGGGGTTGGCCCGTCCGTCCCGTCGTAGGTTCGCACAACACTGTAGCCAATGTTTTGAGTCCAACGCCTGGCTGTTGTGGCGAGAGAGAGAGAGAAGTGCGCGTTATCACTAGAATGAGATTCAATTTCCATGACCTCGTTGTGCTCTAAAAGACATGAGCTGTCATCTCTGCAGCGTTGCACTTTACTATTGATCTACAGTTATTTAATATGCCAATTAGTTACATTCTTTCCTTATAGAATCATATCCGCCTGAGGTGCACCCAACTGATGCAACACAATCTCAACTACAAGTGTTAAACTCATTCCAGGGAGGGCGGAGTGTGTGGGGCTTTTCGCTCCACCCTTCTGCTCGATGAATTAATGTCACTAATCAGTAAGGAACTCCCCTCACCAGGTTGTCTTAACAGAACTCCCCTCACCAGGTTGTCTAGGTCTTAACAGAACTCCCCTCACCAGGTTGTCTAGGTCTTAACAAATCCCTCGCCAGGTGTCTAGGTCTTAACAGAACTCCCCTCACCAGGTTGTCTAGGTCTTAACAGAACTCCCCTCCGCAGGTTGTCTAGGTCTTAACAGAACTCCCCTCGCCAGGTTGTCTAGGTCTTAACAGAACTCCCTCACCAGGTTGTCTAGGTCTTAACAGAACTCCCCTCACCAGGTTGTCTAGGTCTTAACAGAATCCCCTCACCAGGTTGTCTAGGTCTTAACAGAACTCCCCTCACCAGGTTGTCTAGGTCTTAACAGAACTCCCCTCACCAGGTTGTCTAGGTCTTAACAGAACTCCTC
>NW_019943368.1:58830-68014 GCF_002910315.2 Salvelinus sp. IW2-2015 | reverse complement strand
CCAGAAAAGTGCTTAATTTTAGGCGGATCCTGCCGGAACAGGATCCAGTACCGCTCAGTTTTGGACTGTTTTATTCTGGCACCTATTTGACCGGATCCTCTCGTGGCATGAAAATAATTGTCACTATTCTAACAGAAGCGATCAGAGTTAAATCAAGTTACCTCCTCATTAATTATCCTGCCACCTAAAAAACGTATAGGCTAATGTAAACAGGTAGATTTTCAGTCAGCGCCTATATTCGGATTTCTGAGAATTGATTGGGGTTGGCCCGTCCGTCCCGTCGTAGGTTGCACAACACTGTAGCAATGTTTTGAGTCCAACGCCTGGCTGTTGTGGCGAGAGAAGAGAGAAGTGCGCGTTATCACTAGAATGAGATTCAATTTCCATGACCTCGTTGTGCTCTAAAAGACATGAGCTGTCATCTCTGCAGCGTTGCACTTTACTATTGATCTACAGTTATTTAATATGCCAATTAGTTACATTCTTTCCTTATAGAATCATATCCGCCTGAGGTGCACCCAACTGATGCAACACAATCTCAACTACAAGTGTTAAACTCATTCCAGGGAGGGCGGAGTGTGTGGGCTTTTCGCTCCACCCTTCTGCTCGATGAATTAATGTCACAATCAGTAAGGAACTCCCCTACCAGGTTGTCTTAACAGAACTCCCTCACCAGGTTGTCTAGGTCTTAACAGAACTCCCCTCACCAGGTTGTCTAGGTCTTAACAGAACTCCCCTCCCAGGTTGTCTAGTCTTAACAGAACTCCCTCACCAGGTTGTCTAGGTCTAACAGAACTCCCTCGCCAGTGTCTAGGTCTTAAAGAACTCCCCTCACCAGTTGTCTAGGTCTTAACAGAACTCCCCTCGCCAGGTTGTCTAGGTCTTAACAGAACTCCCCCAGGTCTGTGCTCAGAGCTCGTCCAGGTAGTCTTAACAGAACTCCCCTCACCCAGGTTGTCTAGGTCTTAACAGAACTCCCCTCACCAGGTTGTCTAGGTCTTAACAGAACTCCCCTCACCAGGTTGTCTAGGTCTTAACAGAATCCCCTCACCAGGTTGTCTAGGTCTTAACAGAACTCCCTCACCAGGTTGTCTAGTCTTAACGAACTCCTACCAGGTTGCTAGTCGCTTACAGAACCCCTCAGGTTGTCTAGGTCTTAAAGAACTCCCCTCACCAGGTTGTCTAGGTCTTAACAGAACCCCTCACCAGGTTGTCTAGGTCTTAACAGAATCCCCTCACCAGTTGTCTAGGTCTTAACAGAACTCCCCTCACCAGGTTGTCTAGGTCTTAATAGAACTCCCCTCACCAGGTTGTCTAGGTCTTAACAGAACTCCCCTCACCAGGTTGTCTAGGTCTAACAGAACTCCCCTCATCAGGTTGTCTAGGTCTTAACAGAAACTCCCCTCACCAGGTTGTCTAGGTCTTAACAGAACTCCCCTCACCAGGTTGTCTAGGTCTAACAGAACTCCCCTCACCAGATTGTCTAGGTCTTAACAGAACTCCCCTCACCAGGTTGTCTAGGTCTTAACAGAACTCCCCTCACCAGGTTGTCTAGGTCTAACAGAACTCCCCTCACCAGGTTGTCTAGGTCTTAACAGAACTCCCTCACCAGGTTGTCTAGGTCTTAACAGAACTCCCCTCACCAGGTTGTGTCTAGGTCTTAACAGAACTCCCTACCAGGTTGTCTAGGTCTTAACAGATCTCCCCTCACCAGGTTGTCTAGGTCTTAACAGAACTCCCTCACCAGGTTGTCAGGTCTTAACAGAACTCCCCTCACCAAAGTTGTCTAGGTCTTAACAGAAACTCCCCTCACCAGGTTGTCTAGGTCTTAACAGAACTCCCCTCACCAGGTTGTCTAGGTCTTAACAGAACTCCCCTCACCATTGTCTGTCTTAACAGAACTCCCCTCACCAGGTTGTCTAGGCTTAACAGAACTCCCCTCACCAGTTGTCTAGGTCTAACAGAACTCCCTCACCAGGTTGTCTAGGTCTTAACGAGATCTCCCCTCACCCAGGTTGTCTAGCTTAACAGACTCCCCTCCCAGGTTGTCTAGGTCTTAAACAGAACTCCCCTCACCAAGTTGTCTAGGTCTTAACAGAATCTCCCCTCACCAGGTTGTCTAGGTCTTAACAGAACTCCCCTCACCAGGTTGTCTAGGTCTTAACAGAACCCCCCTCACCAGTTGTCTAGGTCTTAACAGATCTCCCCTCACCAGGTTGTCTAGGTCTTAACAGAAACTCCCCTCACCAGGTTGTCTAGGTCTTAACAGAACTCCCCCACCAGGTTGTCTAGTCTTAGTCTAGGTCTTAACAGAACTCCCTCCGCCAGGTTGTCTAGGTCTTAAAGAACTCCCCTCACCAGGTTGTCTAGGTCTTAACAGAACTCCCCTCACCAGGTTGTCTAGTCTAACAGAACTCCCCTCACCAGGTTGTCTAGGTCTTAACAGAACTCCCCTCACCAGGTGTCTAGGTCTTAATAAGAACTCCCTCACCAGGTTGTCTAGGTCTTAACAGAACTCCCCTCACCAGGTTGTCTAGGTCTTAACAGAACTCCCCTCACAGGTTGTCTAGTGCTTAACAGAACTCCCCTCACCAGGTTGTCTGGTCTTAACAGAACTCCCCTCACCAGGTTTCTAGGTCTTAACAGAACTCCCCTCACCAGATTGTCTAGTCTTAACAGAAACTCCCCTCACCAGGTTGTCTAGGTCTTAACAGAACTCCCCTCACCAGGTTGTCTAGGTCTTAACAGAACTCCCCTCACCAGGTTGTCTAAGGTCTTAACCAAACTCCCCTCACCAGAGTTGTCTAGGTCTTAACAGACTCCCCTCACCAGGTTGTCTAGGTCTTAACAGAAACTCCCTAACCAGGTTGTCTAGGTCTTAACAGATCTCCCCTCACCAGGTTGTCTAGGTCTTAACAGAACTCCCTCACCAGGTTGTCTAGGTCTTAACAGAACTCCCCTCACAAGTTGTCTAGGTCTAACAGAACTCCCCTCACCAGTTGTTTAGTCTTAACAGACTCCCTCACCAGGTTGTCTAGGTCTTAACAGAACTCCCCTCACCAGGTTGTCTAACAGAACTCCCCTCACCAGGTGTCTAGGTCTTAACAGAACTCCCCTCACCAGGTTGTCTAGGTCTTAACAGAACTCCCCTCACCAAGTTGTCTAGGTCTTAACAGATCTCCCCTCACCAGGTTGTTCTAGTCTTAAACAATTCCCCTCACCAGGTTGTCTAGGTCTTAACAGAACTCCCCTCACCAAGTTGTCTAGTCTTAACAGATCTCCCCTCACCAGGTTGTCTAGTCTTAACAGAACTCCCTCACCAGGTTGTCTAGGTCTTAACAGAACTTCCCTCACCAGTTGTCTAGTCTTAACAGATCTCCCCTCACCAGGTTGTCTAGGTCTTAACAGAACTCCCCTCACCAGGTTGTCTAGGTCTTAACAGAACTCCCCTCACCAGGTTGTCTTAACAGAACTCCCCTCACCAGGTTGTCTAGGTCTTAACAGAACTCCCCTCACCAGTTGTCTAGGTCTTAACAGAACTCCCCTCACCAGGTGTCTTAGGTCTTAACAGAACTCCCCTCCACAGGGTAGTGTCTAAAGAACTCCCCTCACCAGTTGTCTAGGTCTTAACAGAACTCCCCTCACCAGGTTGTCTAGGTTTAACAGAACTCCCCTCACCAGTTGTCTAGTCTTAACAGATCTCCCTCACCAGGTTGTCTAGGTCTAACAGATCTCCCTCACCAGGTTGTCTAGGTCTTAACAGAACTCCCCTCCCAAGTTGTCTAGGTCTTAACAGATCTCCCCTCACCAGGTTCTAGGTCTTAAACAAGAAACTCCCCTCACCAGGTTGTCTAGGTCTTAACAGAACTCCCCTCACCAGGTGTCTAGGTCTTAACAGAACTCCCTCACCAGGTTGTCTAGGTCTTAACAGAACCCCCTCACCAGGTTTCTAGTCTTACAGAACTCCCCTCACCAGGTTGTCTAGGTCTTAACAGAACTCCCCTACCAGGTTGTCTAGGTCTTACAAGAACTCCCCTCACCAGGTTGTCTAGGTCTTAACAGAAACCCCCTACCAGGTTGTCTAGGTCTTAACAGAACTCCCCTCACCAGGTTCTAGTCTACAGAACTCCCCTCCACCAGGTTGCTTAGGTCTTAACAGAACTCCCCTCACCAGGTTGTCTAGGTCTTAACAGAACTCCTCACCAGGTTGTCTAGGGTTAACAGAACTCCCTTCACACAGCGTTGTCTAGGTCTTAATTGACAGGAAAAAAACAAAACAAAACTGCAGACACCCTGTATTAATAAATTGAAATACATTTGCCAAAATATAGAATTATCCCAGAACTACTTCTGTCTGTACAGAAATAAATGTAATAATTCAAAACACTACATCAGAGAGTAGAATGTAAGCAATCAATAGCTTAAAAATGTTGTTGCTGTGGATTGTGTTTTAGCCCAAATTAAAGCGCATACAGTTGGGAACCTTGGCAAATATCAAACAGCTGGTGGTTGAATTTTGTATCTGTCAGTGAAGAGTGAGCAGCTAAAATATTTTATACAACAGCTGGGAAAACACAGGTTGGAAAGCAAGGCTACCGCTGAAAAAGAGAACACTATACAGTATATTATCTACCAAAATATTGATAACTCCCACATGGAGGGAACAACATTGGCTATGTTGAGGGATATTGTATCAACTCCCAACATGGAGGGAACAACTTGGCTATGTTGAGGGATAATTGTATCAACTCCCAACATGGAGGGAACAACATTGGCTATGTTGAGGGATATTGTATCAACTCCCAACATGGAGGGAACAACATTGGCTATGTTGAGGGATATTGTATCAACTCCCAACATGGAGGGAACAACATTGGCTATGTTGAGGGATATTGTATCAACCCCAACATCGAGGGAACAACATTGGCTATGTTGAAGGATTTGTATCAACTCCCAACATGGAGGGAACAACATTGGCTATGTTGAGGGATATTGTACAACTCCCAACATGGAGGCGAACAACATTGGCTATGTTGAGGGATATTGTATCAACTCCAACATGACCAGAGGAACAAACATTGGCTATGTGAGGGATATTGTATCAACTCCCAAACATGGAGGGAACAACATGGCTATGTTGAGGGATATTGGCACAAGCTCATCAGAGGGCTGGCTATTGGTTGCATTCAAGACAAGGTCGTTTTATACTGATCTCAGTTGGTCAGTTTCAGAATTGGATCACTTGTGTGGTATTAAAAAAGATTCTGCTAAGAAACCAGACCACAGGAGGTCGCTGGCCACCAGTGACGCCCCGCATTCAGGGCAGGTGGGGCAGAAGCTAGAAGGGTGTCCCTAAACAATATACAGTACAGTCAAACGTTTGGACACATCTACTCATTCAAGGGTTCTTTAGTTTTACTATTTTCTACATTGTAGACATAATAGTTGAAGACATCAAAACTATGAAATAAAAGGAATCATGTTAGTAACCAAAAAAGTGTTAAACAATAATAAAATATATGTTAATTTGAGATTCCTCAAATAGCCGCCCCTCTGCCTTGATGACAGCTTTGCACACTCTTGGCTTTCATTAGCGCCATTCCAGCCATTATAATGAGCCGTTCTCCCCTCGCAGCCTGCTGTGATCCAGACATGTAAAATGATGTAGAATTGCGTTTTAACCCCTGGGCCTACAACAACAACACAAACAAAAATCCCCATGTATGCAAATTCTCTTACTAACATTCCACTACAGCGAATATTTAGCCGGAACCAACACCCCCGCTATGCAAGTCAGAGAAAAAACATTTTTGGGGTCTGACACAATTTTGTGGAAATGAATTGAAGTTGAACAAAATGTGCAAAAAAATATACTATTATATACGTGGGGTAGAACAAGTATTTGATACACTGCCGATTTTGCAGGTTTTCCTACTTACAAAGCATGTAGAGGTCTGTAAATTTTTATCATAGGTACACTTCAACGGTGAGAGACGGAATCTAAAACAAAATCCAGAAAATCACATTGTATGATTTTTAAGTAATTAATTACATTTTATTGCATGAACATAAGTATTTGATACATCAGAAAAGCAGAACTTAATATTTGGTACAGAAACCTTGTTTGCAATTACAGAGATCATACGTTTCCTGTAGTCTTGACCAGGTTTGCACACACTGCAGCAGGGATTTTGGCCCACTCCTCCATACAGACCTTCTCCAGATCCTTCAGGTTTCGGGGCTGTCGCTGGGCATTACGGGAAACTTTCAGCTCCCTCCACAAGATTTCTTATTGGGTTCAGTCTGGAGACTGGCATTCGGCCACTTAAGACCTTGGATGCTCTTAAGAGCATCCCTAGTGCCCTGCTGTGTGTGTTTCGGGTCGTTGTTTGCTGGCAAAGACCCAGCCACCGACCCATCTTCAATGCTCTTATGAGGGAAGGAGGTTGTTGGCCAAGATCTCGCGATACATGGCCCCGCCATCCTCCTCCCTCATACGTGCAGTTGTCTGTCCCCTTTTTCAGAAAAAGCACCCCAAAGAATCGATGTTTCCACCTCCATGCTTCACGGTTGGGATGGTGTTCTTAGAGTTGACTCATCCTTCTTCTTCCTCCAAACACGCGCGAGTGGACGTTAGACCAAAAAGCTCTATTGTTGGCTCATCACCACATGACCTTGCTCCCATTCACCTCCTCGGCATCATGCACCATGCGTTGACAACTTGGCAACCTTCAGACCGAGCCGCCTGGACATGCCGCTGGGCTCTTAGCACGGGGCCACTTCGCGTCGTGCTGCAAGGATTTTAATGCATCGACGGCGGTAGTGTGTACTAATGGGTTTTTCTTGAGACTGGGTCCCAGCTCTCTTCAGGTCATGACCAGGTCCTGCCCGTGTAGTTCTGGGCTGATCCCTCACCTTCCTCATGATCATTGAGCCCCACGAGGTGAGATCTTGCATGGAGCCCCAGACCGAGGTGATTGACCGGTCAACTGCAACTTCTTCCATTTCTAATAATTGCGCCAACAGTTGTTGCCTTCTCACCAAGCTGCTTGCCTATTGTCCTGTAGCCCATCCCAGGCTTGTGCAGGTCTACAAAGTTTATCCCTGATGTCCTTACACAGCTCTCTGGTCTTGGCCATTGTGGAGAGTTGGAGTCTTTTTGATTGAGTGTGTGGACAGGTGTCTTTTTATACAGGTAACGAGTTCAAACAGGTGCAGTTAATACAGGAATGAGTGGAGAACAGGAGCGCTTCTTAAAGAAAAACTAACAGGTCTGTGAGAGCCGGAATCTTACTGGTTGTAGGTGATCAAATACTTATGTCATGCAATAAAATGCAAATAATTTCCTAAAAATCATACAATGAGATTTCCTGGATTTTTGTTTTAGATTCCGTCTCTCACAGTTTGAAGTATACCTATGATAAAAATTACAGATCCTACATGCTTTGTAAGTAGGAAAACCTGCAAAATCGGCAGTGTATCAAATACTTGTTCTCCCCACTGTATATTATAGTGCCTAGGACATATTAAGCTAATGAAACCCTGTCTGTTGATGTAGGCAACAGATCGCAAAAACAGAAATTTCCCACTGAGCTCTTTTAGGAAATGGCAGTTAACTTTCTCATCCATAAACGCATGTCAAGTTGCATGGCTAAATCAATGATTAGGCTATGACATACTTCCTTAATGAAATGTTAGGCCAGAGACACCTATACATCTGGCACCAAGCACAAGGATCAGTGTAGCCTTTATTATCGCTCTAGACTTTTGGGGTGTGAGTTCGCTAATTTATAAAGTTCGCTAAAGCAGCCTGTCTATACTCCATCTCTTAATGAGAAGGCAGGTAGCCTAGCGGTTAGAGCGTTGGACTAGTGGTCAGAGCTGACAAGGTAAAAATCTGTCATTCTGCCCCTGAACAAGGCAGTTAACTAGTTAAACTAGTTCTCTAGCCATCATTGAAAATAAGAATTTGTTTCTTAACTGACTTGCCTAGTTAAATAAATAAAAATAGAGAGAGGGACAAATAATATATCGAGAATAACACATTTAAACAAGTCATGATGACCAGCATACGTGCAAGGAATAGAGCCCTGCGATGTTCATGCGCGGCAACATCAGGCGCGACTACCCCTACCCAGCCCGCGACATTCAGGCCCTACCCTACCCATCCGCGACATTCAGGCCCTACCCTACCCAGCCCGCGACATTCAGGCCCTACCCTACCCAGCCCGCGACATTCAGGCCCTACCCTACCCAGCCCGCGACATTCAGGCCCTACCCTACCCAGCCCGCGATGTTCAGGCCCTACCCTAGGGCCAAAAACTACTTAAGCAGCACTTTCAAGTATTTTTATTTAAGTTCTTTACACCACTGATTAGCTGCTACTTCTGGTCTGTCACTCGCTCCCTACACGCAGTCAGCTCGCTCTGCATGCACCCTGCTCACGGCGGGTCTGAGTCTGTGCGTAACCGTAGCAACAGCTCCGCTCGGGCTGCTCTGCTCAATGAAGAGACATGAGAGAGCTGTTAGCTGTTAGCTTTATTCACTCTAATCTAGACAAAACTCAAGGAACATTATTGTTTTCTGTGAAATAATCTCTCCAGTCTTATATTTGACGAGGTTGAAGCACCAAGTTATCTGACACCATGTTAGGATCTTAGTCAGATGTGACAGAGCTGTGCAGCAGAGCACGAGCAAATGGTTCAGCTTCAAAATGTTACTGATCAATTTAGTGATCCCCAAGCCCTGCCCGTACCCTAGTTATTGATGGAAAAACAGGCCCTACCCGGCACTAATCCGATGTATAATGTTGGGGCCCATCGGGCTCGGGTTGGGTAGCCGAGCTCTAGCGAGGAAGAAGGATAGGTGCCCATTTTTTTCCTCTTATTATCTCGGGATGCAACTGAAGCAAACGATGGAATCTAATACGTCCCGTGCCATTATTTCTGTCTCTCATTAACGAGTGCTCTCCAGCCGCTTTGAACAGCCTGTTCTTGCATTGACACTGCCATCTCACAACTCACAAGGGAATGACCGCAGCAGGTCACAACGGTATTGTTTATTGTTAAAATGCTAATTCTAATTCTCTCGCTCACTTTTTGGCATCTCCCTGTTTACAAATTAATCTGGATGCTTTCAACCACTCACACGCACCACCTGTCTCTTATACACATCTAGATGTGTA
>NW_019943368.1:53148-54086 GCF_002910315.2 Salvelinus sp. IW2-2015 | reverse complement strand
GCTGACAGTTCAGCCCTTAACGCCTACCAAGCCCGCGACATTATGGCCCTACCCTACCCCAGCCTCGTTCGACATTCAGGCCCTACCCGACCCAGGCCTGGACATTCAGGCCCTACCCTATCCCAGTCCTTTGGACATTCGCGCCTACCCTTACCCATGCGCGGACGTGCCTTCAGGCCCTTACCCTAGGGCCAAAACGACCTTAGCAGGCCTTTCAGAGTTATTTTTTATTTAAGTTTCTTTACAATGTGTCCACACACACTGACAAACAATACAACATGAGCATGAATATTGTACTGACTTTTTAAAAAACAACTGTGTCGTCAGTGTGTCACAAGACCGTGTTAGGCAGCTGAGCTAAAGCCTCTTCAAATCTTAGGCAAGGTCACTCGTCACCATCAGTTGCATGTGGTCAGGTTAGAGGATGTTATGGTCAGGTTATGGTTGGGATCTTACCTTTAGTTGGCGGTCGTGGTCTCCACTACACAGTGTGTTAAGAGAGACCTTGAATGACTTCCACACCGGGCTGAGGTCATTCATCACCGTCTGAGAACACACATGACCAGTACTACTTACCTCGTTTGTTGGGGTATCTGTACTTTACTATTTATGTTTTTGACAACTTTTACTTTTACTTCACTACATTCCTAAAGAAAATCATGTACTTTTTACGCCATACATTTTTAGTCCGTACTTAGCAGGACAGGAAAAGGGTCAAATTCACACACTTATCAAGAGATCATCCCTGGTCATCCCTACTGCCTCTGATCTGGCGGTCTCACTAAACACACATGCTTGGTTTGTAAATGATGTCTGAGTGTTGGAGTGTGACCCTGGCTATCCGTAAATGATGTCTGAGTGTTGGAGTGTGACCCTGGCTATCTGTAAATGATGTCTGAGTGTTGGAGTGTGACCCTGGCTATCTGTAAATGATGTCT
>NW_019943368.1:42172-53125 GCF_002910315.2 Salvelinus sp. IW2-2015 | reverse complement strand
CCCTGGCTATCTGTAAATGATGTCTGAGTGTTGGAGTGTGACCCTGGCTATCCGTAAATGATGTCTGAGTGTTGGAGTGTGACCCTGGCTATCCGTAAATGATGTCTGAGTGTTGGAGTGTGACCCCGGCTATCCGTAAATGATGTCTGAGTGTTGGAGTGTGACCCTGGCTATCCGTAAATGAAAAAAAAACAAGAAAATGGTGCTGTCTAGTTTGCTTAATAGGGTTAGGGTTACACTTACATGTACTTTTGATACTTAAGTATATTTAAAACCAAATACTTTAAGACTTTTACTCAAGTAGTATTTTACTGGGTGACTTTCACTTTTATTTGAGTCATTTTCTATGAAGGTATCTTTACTTTTACTCAAGTATGACAATTGGGTACTTTTTCCACCACTGCACACATCAATATCATCATCTGTGCTCATACTGTCTGTGAGTGGGCAGGTGGCAGGTTGCCTAGCGGTTAAGAGTGTTGGGCCAGTAGACAGAAGGTCGCTGGTTCAAATCCCTGAGCCGACTAGGTGAATAATCTGCCAATGTTCCCATGTGAACAAGGCACTTAATGTCTGTGTGCAATTTACCTCAGTTCTGTGAACAAGTGATCCACTGCCATCATCATTCATTCTGAAGATTTCCAAAAATGGATCTGATTTACTGAAGAAATCCTACAGAAAAACACACACATCATGTTTGAAAATCAGCTTGATCAATTGTTTATTCAGCTAAGCAGTGGTGTAAAGTAACTAAGTAAAAAATACTTTGAAGTACTCCTTAAATTGTTTTTTGGGGGTATGTGTACTTAACTTTATTATTTATATTTTTTACAACTTTTCCACTGCAGTCGTGGCCAAAGTTTTGAGAATGACACAAATATTAATTTTCACAAAGTTTGCTGCTTCAGTGTCTTTTGATATTTTTGCCAGATGTTACTATGGAATACTGAAGTATAATTACAAGCATTTCATAAGTGTCAAAGGATTTTATTGACAATTACATGAAGTTGATGCAAAGAGTCAATATTTGCAGTGTTGACCCTTCTTTTTCAAGACCTCTGCAATCCGCCCTGGCATGCTGTCAATTAACTTCTGGGCCACATCCTGACTGATGGCAGCCCATTCTTGCATAATCAATGCTTGGAGTTTGTCAGAATTTGTGGGGTTTCGTTTGTCCACCCGCCGCTTGAGGATTGACCACAAGTTCTCAAAGGGATTAAGGTCTGGGGAGTTTCCTGGCCATGGACCCAAAATATCGATGTTTTGTTCCCTGTGCCACTTAGTTATCACTTTTGCCGTATGGCAAGGTGCTCCATCATTTTGGACAAGGCATTGTTCGTCACCAAACTGTTCCTGGATGGTTGGGAGAAGTTGCTCTCGGAGGATGTGTTGGTACCATTCTTTATTCATGGCTGTGTTCTTAGGCAAAATTGTGAGTGAGCCCACTCCCTTGGCCGAGAAGCAACCCCACACATGAATGGTCTCAGAATGCTTTACTGTTGGCATGACACAGGACTGATGGTAGCGCTCACAAGCTTTTTTCCGGATGCCCCAAACAATTGGAAAGGGGATTCATCAGAGAAAATGACTTTACCCCAGTCCTAAGCAGTCCAATACCTGTACCTTTTGCAGAATATCAGTCTGTCCCTGATGTTTTTCCTGGAGAGAAGTGGCTTCTTTGCTGTCCTTCTTGACACCAGGCCATTCTCCAAAAGTCTTCGCCTCACTGTGCGTGCAGATGTACTCACACCTGCCTGCTGCCATTACTGAGCAAGCTCTGTACTGGTGGTGCCCCGATCCCGCAGCTGAATCAACTTCAGGAGACGGTCCTGGCGCTTGCTGGACTTTCTTGGGCGCTCTGAAGCCTTCTTCACAACAATTGAACCGCTCTCCTTGAAGTTCTTGATGATCCGATAAATGGTTGATTTAGGTGCAATCTTACTGGCAGCAATATCCTTGCCTATGAAGCCCTTTTTGTGCAAAGCAATGATGACGGCACGTGTTTCCTTGCAGGTAACCATGATTGACAGAGGAAGAACAATGATTCCAAGCACCACCCTCCTTTTGAAGCTTCCAGTCTGTTATTCGAACTCAATCAGCATGACAGAGTGATCTCCAGCCTTGTCCTCGTCAACACTCACCTGTGTTAACGAGAGAATCACTGGCATGATGTTAGCTGGTCCTTTTGTGGCAGGGCTGAAATGCAGTGGAAATGTTTTTTGGGGATTCAGTTCATTTGCATGGCAAAGAGGGACTTTGCAATTAATTACAATTCATTTGATCCCTCTTCATAACATTCTGGAGTATATGCAAATTGCCATCATACAAACTGAGGCAGCAGACTTTGTGAAAATTAATATTTGTGTTTTGGCCACGACTGTACATGGCTAAAGACAATATGTACTTTTTACTCCCATACATTTCCCCTAACACTCAAAAGTACTCATTACATTTCAAATGCTCAGGCAGGACAGCGATATGGTGCAATTCACACATCTATCAATATAACGGGTTGTCCTCCTTATTGCCTCTGATCTGGCAGACTCACTAAGCACAAATACTGTTTGTAAATTATGTCTGAGTGTTGGAGTGTGGCCCTGGCTGCCCATAAATAAATTAAAAACAATAAAATTGTGCCATCTGATTTGCTTAAAGATGCAATATGCAGAAATCGCTCTGCCATTTCATGGATGCTCAAATTCTATTAGTCAGCCTAATTTCAGTTTATATGACAAGACAAGCAGTGCTTCTGTAGAGAATCATTGTACCATCTAAACCTCTGTGAAAAAATACTTTCCATAAGCAAAAATATTGTATTTTCAGCTGTTTGAAGCTGGTGTACAAAACCGAATGTAAAAAACGCAAAAACGAAACTTAAGAACGAGAAGCATAGAAATAGCTTACATAGAACACATTTTCCGCTTCTTAGACTTCCTTTTGATGAGAATGACAGATCTATAACACACATTTCTATGTGAATTTGGTCAGGATGCCCAAAAAGCTACATACTGTAACATTATATACAGAATTTGATGTATAGCATTTACTTTTTACTTTAACTCAAGTGTGACAGTTGAGTAGTTTCCCACCACTGTATAAGTACATTTAAAACCAGATAGATACTTTTAGAATTGTATTTAAGTCATATTTTAGTGGGTCACTTTCACTTTTACTTGAGTCATTGTCTATTAAAGTATCTTTACTTTTACTCAAGTATGAGAATTGAGTACTTTTTTCACCACTGCAGCTAAGGAATAATTAATCACTCTCTTCCACTTCCAATTCTCTTCTCTTGGCCTTCTCCTCTCCTCTCCTTCTCTTCGTTCTTTTTGTTCTCTTTGTTCTCTTCGTTCTCTTCGTTCTCTTCGTTCTCTTCTCCACCCCTCCAATGCCCTCTCCTCTCCTTCTCTTTGTTCTCTTCGTTCTGTTCGTTCTCTTCGTTCTCTTCGTTCTCTTCTCCACCCCTCCTAAGCCCTCTCCTCTCATTCTCTTCGTTCTCTTCGTTCTGTTCGTTCTCTTCGTTCTCTTCGTTCTCTTCTCCACCCCTCCTAAGCCCTCTCCTCTCATTCTCTTTGTTCTCTTCGTTCTCTTCTCCACCCCTCCTACGCCCTCTCCTCTCATTCTCTTCTTGCTCTTCTCCACCGCTCCTAGGCACTCCCCTTTCATTCTCCTTTGTCCTATCCCTCTTTCATCTCTGAAGACATGTACTGGAGCGGCAGGTAGCCTGGAGCGGTATGTACTGGAGCGGTAGGTAGCCTGGAGCGGTATGTACTGGAGCGGTAGGTAGCCTGGAGCGGTATGTACTGGAGCGGCAGGTAGCCTGGAGCGGTATGTACTTGAGCGGCAGGTAGCCTGGAGCGGTATGTACTGGAGCGGCAGGTAGTCTGGAGCGGTATGTACTTGAGCGGCAGTAGCCTGGAGCGGTATGTACTGAGCGGCAGGTAGCTGGAGCGGTATGTACTGGAGCGGCAGGTAGCCTGGAGCGGTATGTACTGGAAGCGGCAGCGTAAGCCTGGAGCGGTATGTACTGGAGCAGTTAAGAGCATTGGGCCATTAACAGAAAGATTGCTGCTTTGAATCCCCGAGCCAACTAGGTGAACAATCTGTCGATGTGCCCTCGAGCAAGGCACTTAACCCTAATTGCTCCTGTGAGTCACTCTGGATAAGAGCGTTTGCTAAAGGACTAAAATGTAGATGTTTTAATTATTAAACACACTGTATTCTGTATGTACACACACACTCACCTTGTCGTCTAGTTTCCGAGCTCTGAAGGATAGTTCTACGTAGTCATCATTACCTGACAACTCCTCTGATGTTACCTAAGAGCAAGATCATCATCATCGGTCTGTGTGTGTGTGTGTGTGTGTGTGTGTGTGTGTGTGTGTGTGGTGTGTGTGGTGTGTGTGTGTGTGTGTGTGTGGGTGTATGTGTGTGTGTGTGTGTGTGTGTGTGTGTGTGTGTGTGTGTGTGTGTGTGTGTGTGTGTGTGTGTGTGTGTTGTGTGTGTGTGTGTGTGTGTGTGTGTGTGGTGTGTGTGTGTGTGTGTGTGTTTGTGCGTGTGCGTTTGTGTGTCTGTGTGTGTGTGCAAGTGTGTGTGAACTTTGTACCGTGATCGAGGACTTGCTGGTAGCGTTTCCCTGCTTAAGTAGCGCTTTGGACAGTTTCCTCTGGGACACGATCTGCAACGTGCAGCAAAGACAGACAGACAGACAGATTGACAGACAGATTGACAGACAGATTGAAAGACAGATAGCCAGTCAGACAGGCAGACAGTCAGACAGACTGTCCCAATGTGCACTGTCCCGTCCCAATGTGCACTGTCCTGTCCCAATGTGCACTGGCTGTCCAATGTGCACTGTCATGTCCCAATGTGCACTGGCCTGTCCCAATGTGCACGTTCTGTGCCCAAGGCACTGGCCTGTCCAGTGTACACTGTCCTGTCCAATGTACACGACCTGTCCCAATGTGCCTGCCTGTCCCAATGTACACTGGCTGTCCCAATGTGCACTGGCCTGTCCCAATGTGCACTGTCCTGTCCAATGTGCACTGTCCTGTCCCAATGTGCACTGGCCTTTCCCAATGTGCAACGGCCTGTCCCAATGCACTGGCTGTCCAATGTGCAGCGGCCTGCCCAATGTACACTGTCCTGTCCCAATGTACACTATCCTGTCCCAATGTACACTGTCCTGTCCCAATGTACACTGTCCTGTCCCACCGTACACTGGCCTGTCCTCACATGCACCTACCTGTCCAACGTACACTCCATAGCTCCGAGGCAGTCTGTGTCTCTGAGTCCGTTGTGAGCGGGACTGATATCATGTAGCTCATAGCGAAGACGCTGCACCTCCTCAAGTAGAAGTCAACCAGGAACACCTTAGAGAACACTGGACTGATACTGCTACGGATCACCTCTGTCCGGTCCACCTATACACAGGCACGCACCAACACACACACACGCGCACACACACATGAACGCAGCACGCACAAACACAAACACACACACACACGCACAAACACACACACACTTGAAGTTTTTACAGGAGTAAAATATCAGCAGTCACATCATCATTCTGAGTTCAGCGCACGTAACACCTATACCTACCTATATAAGTAGTAATACCTATACCTACCTAATATAGTAGTAATACTATACCTACCTATATAGTAGTAACTACTACCTAATGTAGTATACTATACCTATAATATAGTAGTAATACTATCTACTAATATAGTAGATACTACCTACCTAATATAGTAGTAATACCTATACTCCTAATAGAGTAGAATACTATACCTACTAATATAGTAGTAATACTATACCTACCTAATATAGTATAATAACTATACTACTAATAGTAGTAATACCTATACCTACTAATATATAACATTACTACTAATGTAGTAATACCTATACCTACCTAATATAGTAGTAATACCTACTACCTAATAGTAGTAATACTATACCTACCTAATATAGTAGTAATACCTATACCTACCTAATAGGTAGTAATACCTATACCTACCTAATAGAGTAGTAATACCTATACCTACCTAATATAGTAGTAATACCTATACTACCTAATATAGTAGTAATACCTATACCTACCTAATATAATAACACCTATACCTACCTAATTAGTAGTAATACCTATACCTACCTAATATAGTAGTAATACCTATACCTACCTAATCTAGTAGTAATACCTATCCTACCTAATATAATAAACACCTATACCTACCTAATATAGTAGTAATACCTATACTACCTAATATAGTAGTAATACCTATACCTACCTAATCTATAGTAATACTAACCTACTAATAATAACCTATACCTACCTAATATAGTAGTAATACCTATACCTACTAATATAGTAGTAATACCTATACCTACCTAATATAGTAGTAATACTATACCTACCTAATATAGTAGTAATACCTATACCTACCTAATATAGTAGTAATACCTATACCTACCTATATAGTAGTAATACCTATACCTACCTAATATAGTAGTAATACCTATACCTACCTAATATAATAACACCTATAACTACCTAATATAGTAGTAATACCTATACTACCTAATATAATACACCTATACCTCCTAATATAGTAGTAATACCTATACTACCTAATAATAACCCTATACCTACTATATAGTAGTAATACTATACTACCTAATATAATAAACCTATACCTACCTAATATAGTAGTCCACACCTATACCTACCTAATATAGTAGTATACCTATACCTGACCAATAGTAGTAATACCTAACCACCTAATATAACCTATACACCTATATAGTAGTAATACTATACCTACCTAATATAATAACACCTATACCTACCTAATATAGTAGTAATACCTATACCTACCTAATATAGTAGTAATACCTATATCTACCTAATATAGTAGTAATACCTATACCTACCTAATATAGTATTAACTATACCTACCTAATATATAATACCTATACCACCTAATATAATAACACCTATACCTACCTAATATAGTAGTAATACTAACCTACCTAATATAGTAGTAATACCTATATCTACCTAATATAGTAGTAATACCTATACCTACCAATAACTAATCACCTATACCTACCTAATATAGTAGTAATACCTATACCTACCTAATATAGTGTAAATACTATACCTACCTAATATAGTAGTAATACCTATACCTACCTAATATAGTAGTAATATATACCTACCTAAATATAATACCTATACCTACCTAATATAGTAGTAATACCTATACCTACCTAATATAATAACTATACCTACCTAATCTTAGTAATACCTATACCTACCTAATATAGTAGTAATACCTATACCTACCTAATATAATAACACCTAACCTACCTAATATAGTAGTAATACCTATACCTACTAATATAATAAACACTATACCTACCTAATATAGTAGTAATACCTATACTACCTAAATATAATAACACCTATACCTACCTAATATAGTAGTAATACCTATACCTACCTAATCTAATAGTAATACCTATACCTACCTAATATAATAACACCTATACCTACCTATATATAGTAGTAATACCTATACTACCTAATATAGTAGTAATACCTATACCTACCTAATTTAGTAATACTATACCTACTAATATAGTAGTAATACCTATACCTACCTAATATAGTAGTAATACTATACCTACCTAATATAAACTATACCTACCTAATATAGTAGTAATACCTATACCTACCTAATATAGTAGTCATACCTATACCTACCTAATATATAGTAACTATAGCCTACTAATATAGTATAATCTATACCTAATATAATATACCTATACCTAATAGTAGTACTATCTAATAAAAAACTATACTACCTAATATAGACCTACCTAATATAGGACGAACATCTCAGTCCCCACTTGAGACCTAGCTAAGACTAGCATAGACCTGGCAGTACCATAACCTGGCAGTAAGACCTAGCAGTAGCTAGTAACCTGAACTCAGTATACCTAGCGTAAGACCTAGCAGTAAGCTAGCATAACCTAGCATAGACTGCGTAACTGCAGTAAGACCTGGCAGTAAGCCTAGTAAGACTCAGAAGACCTAGCAGTAATACTAGCAGTAAGACCTGGCAGTAGACTAGCAGTAAACTACAGTAAACCTGCAAGTAAGACCTGGCAGTAAGACCTAGCAGTAAGACCTGGCAGTAAGACCTAGCAGTAGACCTGGCAGTAAGACCTGCAGTAAGACTGCAGTAGACTAGCTAATAAGACCTACAGTAAGACTCAGTAAGACTCTAGTAGACCTGCAGTAAGACCTGGCAGTAAGACCTAGCAGTAAGACCTCGCAGTAAGACTGGCAGTAAGCCCTGGCAGTAAGACCTGGCAGTAAGACCTGGCATGTAAGACCTGGCAGAAGACCTAGCAGTAAGACAGCATAGACTAGGTAAGACAGCGTAGACCTAGCAGTAAGACTGCAGTAAGACCTAGCAGTAAGACCTGGCAGTAAGACTAGCAGTAAAGACTTAGAATAAGACCTGCAGTAAGACCTAGCAGTAAAGACCTGCAGTAAAGACATAGGGTAAGACTACAGTAAGACCTAGCAGTAAGACCTGGCAGTAAGACTGCAGTAAGACCTAGCAGTAAGACCTAGCATAAGACTAGCAGTAAGACCTGCAGTAAGACCTAGCAGTAAGACCTAGCAGTAAGACCTAGCAGTAAGACCTAGCAGTAAGACCTAGCAGTAAGACCTGCAGTAAGACCTAGCAGTAAGACCTAGCCGTAAGACCTAGCAGTAAGACTGAGTAAGACCTAGCAGTAAGACCTAGCAGTAAGCCCTAGCAGTAAGACCTGCAGTAAGACCTAGCAGTAAGACCTAGCAGTAAGACCTAGCATTAAGCCTAGCAGTAAGCCTAGCAGTAAGACCTGCAGTAAGACCTGGCAGTAAGACCTAGCAGTAAGACCTGGCAGTAAGACATAGCAGTAAGACCTAGCAGTAAGACCTAGGCAGTAAGACCTGGCAGTAAGACCTAGCAGTAACCTGCAGTAAGACCTAGATAAGACCTAGCAGTAAGACCTGGCAGTAAGACCTAGCAGTAAGACCTAGCAGTAAGACCTAGCAGTAAGACCTGGCAGTAAAGACCTAGCAGTAAGACCTGGCAGTAAGACCTAGCAGTAAGACTTAGCATAAGACCTGGCAGTAAGACCTAGCAGTAAGACCTGGCAGTAAGACATAGCAGTAGAGACCTAGCAGTAAGACCTAGCAGTAAGACCTGGCAGTAAGACCTAGCAGTAAGACTAGCAGTAAGACCTAGCATTAAGACCTAGCAGTAAGACCTGGCAGTAAGACCTAGGCAGTAAGACCTAGCAGTAAGACCTAGCAGTAAGAGCTGCAGTAAGACCTAGCAGTAAGACCTGACGGTGACCTACAGTAAGATAGCAGTAAGCCCTAGCAGTAAGACCTGGCAGTAGACCTAGCAGTAAGACCTAGCAGTAGACCTAGCATTAAGACCTAGCAGTAAGACCTGGAGTAAGACCTAGCAGTAAGACCTAGCAGTAAGACCTAGCAGTAAGACCTGGCAGTAAGACCTAGCAGTAAGACCTAGCAGTAAGAGCTAGCAGTAAGACCTAGCAGTAAGACCTGACGGTAAGACTAGCAGTAAGACCTAGCAGTAAGCCCTAGCAGTACCTGGGTAGACCTAGCAGTAAGAACTAGCAGTAAGACCTAGCAGTTAAGACCTAGCAAGTAAGACCTGCAGTAAGACCTAGCAGTAAGACTAGCAGTAAGACTTAGCAGTAAGACCTGGCAGTAAGACCTAGCAGTAAGACCTAGCAGTAAGACCTGGCAAGTAAAACCTAGCAGTAAGACCTAGCCGTAAGACCTAGCAGTAAGACCTAGCAGTAAGACCTAGCAGTAAGACTGTAGCAGTAAGACCTAGCAGTAAGCCCTAGCAGTAAGACCTGGCAGTAAGACCTAGCAGTAAGACCTAGCAGTAAGACCTAGCATTAAGACCTAGCAGTAAGACCTGGCAGTAAGACCTAGCAGTAAGACCTAGCAGTAAGACCTGGCAGTAAGACTAGCAGTAAGACCTGCATAAGACATAGCACTAGACCTAGCAGTAAGACCTAGCAGTAAGACCTGGCAGTAAGACCTAGCAGTAAGACCTAGCAGTAAGACCTAGAATTGAAGACCTGCATAGACTGCAGTAAGACTGCAGTAAGACCTAGCAGTAAGACTTAGCAGTAAGACCTGGCATAAGACCTAGCAGTAAGACCTGGCAGTAAGACCTAGACGTAAGACTAGCAGTAGACCTGGCAGTAAGACCTAGCAGTAAGACCTGGCAGTAAAGACATAGCAGTAAGACCTAGCAGTAAGACCTAGCAGTAAGACCTAGCAGTAAGACCTAGCAGTAAGACCTAGCAGTAAGACCTAGATTAAGACCTAGCAGTAAAGACCTGGCAGTAAGACCTAGCAGTAAGACCATAGCAGTAAGACCTGGCAGTAAGCCCTAGCAAGTAAGACCTAGCAGTAAGCCCTAGCAGTAAGACCTGGCAGTAAGACCTAGCAGTAAGACCTAGCAGTAAGACCTAGCAGTAAGACCTAGCAGTAAGACCTGGCAGTAAGACCTGGCAGCAAGACCTAGCAGAAGACTAGCAGTAAGACTGGCAGTAAGACTAGCAGTAAGACCTAGCAGTAAGCCCTGGCAGTAAGACCTAGCAGTAAGACCACTAAGAGGGAGCTATGCATTCTGTTTGCCAGCCTGTTAAGCCATATTGACTTTACCAAACAAACTCAAGCATTTAGATAACAGGGACATTTTTTGACTGAACCCAAATAGACCGAATTAGTTTCTTTGACATTACAGACCTCTTAACGGCATTTTCCTGATAAACGTCTCAAGAACGAGTGTGTGGTGTGTGCGTGTGTGTGTGGTGTTGTGTGTGTGTGGTGTGTGT
>NW_019943368.1:29672-37172 GCF_002910315.2 Salvelinus sp. IW2-2015 | reverse complement strand
TTGTAGAGGTGCCCATGGGGCTGGGGATCAGAAATGACCCGTGTGAGAGAGGCAGGTTTAGGTTTCCAGGGTTAGAATAGCGCAGAAGTTGTCATATGCTGAGGCAGTGAAGAAAGTAGAGGAATATGGGTCAAGGGGGAGGGCTCCTGAGAGGAGTAGTAGATCTGTACCAGTACAGAGGGATAGGCCAACAAGCTATATATACTTCAGTGAGATTGGATTTTTTAAACATTTATAGTAATGGTTATCAACTGTACTGCAGGGATGGAACGTAAAGTGGCAGAAAATAGAGGTTGTGGTGGCAGCTGCAGAGAGGTATTTGGGTGACATCAGAAGAGTTACAGGATGTGTTAAGTGGTGATGTCACATCCTTTCAGGCTGTTGGTCTGAAGTAGGACTAAATAGATTTAAATAGTGGAGTATGAAATGTATTATTATTTTTGTGAGTGTAATGTTAGATGGTAGGGTATTTATTGTATTTGTATGTTATATATATTTAAAAAATACAGTCTATATTTTTTAAATTTAGCAAAGTATAAGGGAATTATACTCCAGTGTAGTAGGTGGCGGTAGCGCAACATTTACTGGATGCCAACTGCCGTTAAATCTCATCGAAGAAGACAGACAGACAGACAGGAAAGATGGCAGCGTTAGGGAGGACTCCTTTATTATCCTCCAACAACACTGGACTAAACAGCACAGCCGAACAATCAAACACTGAAGACGAAGATGGACAGGACTTATGGTGGGAGCAAATGACACATGTCTGTTTAGATCCAGGATGAGCTTTTAGATGGAGAGCGACTGTTATTGTTCAGACTTGGAGTGACAGCTCGTCTGACAGCTACGTCCTAGCTAGCTAACTAGAAGTGGCTAGCCCATTGATGCTAGCAGTAGAGATTGCCTGGGCATACTAAATGAATGGTGATGCTGAGTCTGATGACTGTGTGGTTTAGTTAGGCTTTATGTAGGCTTTATGTTGCAATATAATGGCAGTTAGTATCAGGCTTTTGCTTCAATATAATGGCAGCTAGCATCAGGCTTTATGCTTCAATATAATGGAGCTAGCATCAGGCTTTATGCTTCAATATAATGGCAGCTAGCATCAGGCTTTATGCTGCAATATAATGGCAGCTAGCATCAGGCTTTATGTTGCAATATAATGGCAGTTAGTATAGGCTTTATGCTTCAATATAATGGCAGCTAGCATCAGGCTTTATGCTTCAATATAATGGCAGCTAGCATCAGGCTTTATGCTTCAATATATAATGGCAGCTAGCATCAGGTCTTTATGCTGCAATATAATGGCAGCTAGCATCAGGCTTTGTGCATATAATGGCAGCTTAGCATCAGGCTTTATGCTTCAATATAATGGCAGCTAGCATCTAGGCTTTATGCTTAATATAATGGCAGCTAGCATCAGGCTTTATGTGCATATAATGGCAGCTAGCATCAGGCTTTATGTTGCAATATAATGGAGCTAGCATAGGCTTTTGATAAATGCAGCTAGCATCAGGCTTTATGCTGCAATATAATGGAAGCTAGTATCAGGTTTGTTGCAATATAATGGAGCTAGCATCAGGCTTTGTTGCAATATAATGGCAGCTAGCATCAGGCTTTGTTGCAATATAATGGCAGCTAGATCAGGCTTTATGTTGCCAATATATGGAAGCTAGCATCAGGCTTTGTTGCAATAATATGCAGCTAGCATCAGGCTTTGTTGCAATATAATGGCAGCTAGCATCAGGCTTTATGTTGCAATATAATGGCAGCTAGCATCAGGCTTTATGTTGCAATAATAATGGCAGCTAGCATCAGGCTTTATGTTGCATATAATGGCAGCTAGCATCAGGCTTTATGCTTCAATATAATGGCAGCTAGCATCAGGCTTTGTTGCAATTATAATGGCAGCTAGCATCAGCTTTATGCTTCAATATAATGGCAGCTAGTATAGGCTTTATGTTGCAATATAATGGACAGTTAGCATCAGGCTTTATGCTTGCAATATAATGGTAGCTAGCATCAGGCTTTATGCTGCATATAATGGCAGTTAGTATCAGGCTTTATGCTTCAATATAATGGCAGCTAGCATCAGGCTTTATGCTTCAATATAATGGCAGTTAGTATAAGGCTTTATGCTGCAATATAATGGCAGCTACGCATCAGGCTTTATGTTGCAATAAATGGCAGCTAGCATCAGGCTTTGTTGCAATATAATGGCAGCTAGCATCAGGCTTTATGCTGCAATATAATGGCAGCTAGTATCAGGCTTTGTTGCAATATAATGGCAGCTAGCATCAGGCTTTGTTGCAATATAAATGGCAGCTAGCATCAGGCTTTATGTTCAATATAATGGAAGCTAGCAAGGCTTTGTTGCAATATAATGGCAGCTAGCATCAGGCTTTTGTTGCAATATAATGGCAGCTAGCATTAGGCTTTATGTTGAATATAATGGCTGCTAGCATCAGGCTTTATGCTTCAATATAATGGCAGCTAGCACAGGCTTTTATGCTGCAATAAATGGCAGCTAGCATCAGGCTTTATGTTGCAATATAATGGCAGTTAGTATCAGGCTTTATGCTTCAATATAATGGCAGCTAGCATCAGGCTTTATGCTTCAATATAATGGCAGCTAGCATCAGGCTTTATGCTTCAATATAATGGATAGCTCAGGCTTTATGCTTCAATTATTGAGCTAGCATCAGGCTTTATGCTTCAATATAATGGCAGCTAGCATCAGGCTTTATGCTGCATATAATGGCAGCTAGCATCAGGCTTTATGCTGCAATATAATGGCAGCTAGCATCAGGCTTTGTTGCAATAATAATGGCAGCTAGCATCAGGCTTTATGCTGCAATATAATGGCAGCTAGTATCAGGCTTTGTTGCAATATAGGCATGCATCAGGTTTGTTGCATATAATGGCAGCTAGCATCAGGCTTTGTTGCAATATAATGGCAGCTAGCATCAGGCTTTATGTTGCAATATAATGGAAGCTAGCATCAGGCTTTGTTGCAATATAATGGCAGCTAGCATCAGGCTTTGTTGCAATAAGGCAGCTAGCATCAGGTTTATGTTGCAATATAATGCAGCTAGCATCAGGTTTATGTTGCAATATAATGGAGCTAGCATCAGGCTTTATGTTGCATAATAATGGCAGCTAGCATCAGGCTTTATGCTCAATATAATGGCAGCTAGCATCAGGCTTTGTTGCAATATAATGGCAGCTTAGCATCAGGCTTTATGCTTCAATAATGGCAGCTAGTATCAGGTTTTGTTGCAATATATGGCAGTTAGCATCAGGCTTTATGTTGCAATATAATGGTAGCTAGCATCAGGGCTTTATGCTGCCATATAATGGCAGTTAGTATCAGGCTTTATGCTTAATATAATGGCAGCTAGCATCAGGCTTTTATTGCTCAATATAATGGCAGTTAGTAATCAGGCTTTATGCTGCAATATATGGCAGCTAGCATCAGGCTTTATGTTGCAATATAATGGCAGCTAGCATCAGGCTTTGTTGCAATATAATGGCAGCTAGCATCAGGCTTTTGCTGCAATATATGGCAGCTAGTATCAGGCTTTGTTGCAATATAATGGAGCTAGCATCAGGCTTTGTTGCAATATAATGGCAGCTAGCATAAGGCTTTATGTTGCAAATATAATGGAAGCTAGCATCAGGCTTTGTTGCAATATAATGGCAGCTAGCATCAGGCTTTGTTGCAATATAATGGCAGCTAGCATCAGGCTTTATGTTGCAATATAATGGAGCTAGCATCAGGCTTTATGCTTCAATTAATGGCAGCTAGTATCAGGCTTTATGTTGCAATATAATGGAAGCTATCATCAGCTTTATGTTGCAATATAATGGAGCTGCATCAGCTTTAGCTTCATATAATGGCAGCTAGCATCAGGCTTTATGCTTCAATATAATGGAATAGCATAGGCTTTGTTGCAATATAATGGCAGCTAGCATCAGGCTTTATGCTTCAATATAATGGCAGCTAGTATCAGGCTTTATGTTGCATTAATGGCAGCTAGCATCAGGCTTTATGTTGCAATATAATGGTAGCTAGCATCAGGCTTTATGCTGCATATAATGGCAGTTAGTATCAGGCTTTATGCTGCCATATAATGGCAGTTAGTATCAGGCTTTATGCTGCCATATAATGGCAGTTAGTATATGGCTTTATGTTGCAATATAATGGCTTCTAGCATCAGGCTTTATGTTGCAATATAATGGCTCTAGCATCAGGCTTTATGTTGCAATATAATGGCAGCTAGCATCAGGCTTTATGTTGCAATATATGGCAGCTAGCATCAGGCTTTATGTTGCCATATAATGGCGCAGCTAGCATCAGGCTTTATGCTTCAATATAATGGCAGCTAGTATCAGGCTTTATGTTGCAATATTAATGGCAGCTATCATCAGGCTTTATGTTGCAATATAATGGCAGCTAGCATAGGCTTTGTTGCAATATAAATGGCAGCTAGCATCAGGCTTTATGCTTCAATATAATGGAAGCTAGCATCAGGCTTTATGCTTCAATATAATGGCAGCTAGTATCAGGCTTATGCTGCAATATAATGGAGCTAGCATCAGGCTTATGTTGCAATATAATGGCAGCTAGCATCAGGCTTTATGTTGCAATATAATGGCAGTTAGTATCAGGCTTATGTTGCATATAATGGCTTCTAGCATCAGGCTTTATGTTGCAATATAATGGCTTCTAGCATCAGGCTTTATGTTGCAATATAATGGCAGCTAGCATCAGGCTTTATGTTGCAATATAATGGCATTAGCATCAGGCTTTATGTTGCAATATAATGGCAGCTAGTATCAGGCTTTATGCTTCAATATAATGGCAGCTAGTATCAGGCTTTATGCTGCAATATAATGGCAGCTAGCATCAGCTTTGTTGCAATATAATGGCAGTTAGTATCAGGCTTATGCTTCAATATATGGCAGCTAGATCAGGGTTTATGCTTCAATATAATGGCAAGCTAGTATCAGGCTTTATGCTGCAATATAATGGCAGCTAGCATCAGGCTTTATGTTGCAATATAATGGCAGTTAGTATCAGGTTTATGCTGCCATATAATGGAGTTGTACAGGCTTTATGCTCATATAATGGCAGTTAGTATAGGCTTTTGCACAGCAAGAAGTACTGGATTCGAAATGGTAGTGATTGTTTATAAAGTGCTCAAATTAAGGGCAGTTTACAAATTATTAATTTTAATTATTAAATTAATTTTTTTAAATTTTATTAGAAAACATAATAATATAGATATATATAGGTCTGTAAAGTTTGGGTCTAGAGTGTCTCCCCCTTTGAAGAGGGATGACCGCGGCAGCTTTCCAATCTTTAGGGATCTCAGACGCAAACGAAGAGAGGTTGAACAGACTGGTAATAGGGTTGCAACAATGGCGGCGGCATCATTTTAGAAAGGAGGGTCCAGATTGTCTAGCCCAGCTGATTTGTACAGGTCCAGGTTTTGCAGCTCTTTCAGAACATCTGCGATCTGGATCTATCATAACTGATAGAATCACTAGTATAACTAACATAACTGATAGAATTACTAGTATAGCTAACATAACTGATAGAATCACTAGTATACTACATAACTGACGAATTACTAGTATAGCTAACATAACTGACAGAATTACTAGTATAGCTAACATAACTGACAGAATACTAGTATAGCTAACATAACTGACAGAATGACTAGTATAGCTAACATAACTGACAGAATGACTAGTAAAATAACTAAACTGATAGAATTACTAGTATACTAACATAACTGACAGAATTACTAGTATAGCTAACATAACTTGAACAGATGACTAGTATAACTAACATAAGGACAGAATGACTAGTATAACTAACATACTGAATAGAATTACTAGTATAAACTAACATAACTGACAGAATTACTAGTATAGCTAACATAACTGACAGAATTACTAGTATAACTAACATAACTGACAGAATTACTAGTATAGCTAACATAACTGACAGAATGACTAGTATATACTAACATAACTGAAGAATTACTGTATAACTAACATAACTGACAGAATCACTAGTATAACTAACATGAATGCATAATCATAAGTATAACTAACATAACTGATAGAATTATAGTTAGCTCTAACATGATAAAAAAGAATTACTAGTAAGCTAACATAACTGATAGAATTACTAGTATAATCACATAACTGATAGAATTACTAGTATAGTACATAACTGATAGAATTCTAGTATAGCTAACATAACTGATAAATTACTAGTATAGCTAACATAACTGATAGAATTACTAGTATAACTATCATAACTGATAGAATCACTAGTATAGCTAACATAACTGATAGAATTACTAGTATAACTATCATAACTGACAGAATTACCAGTATAACTAACATAACTGACAGAATTACTAGTATAACTATCATAACTGACAGAATTACCAGTATAACTAACATGACTGACAGAATTACCAGTATAACTAACATGACTGACAGAATTACTAGTATAACTAACATGACTGACAGAATTACCAGTATAACTAACATGACTGACAGAATTACCAGTATAACTAACATGACTGACAGAATTACCAGTATAACTAACATGACTGACAGAATTACCAGTATTAGAACTTCAACCAAAGTCATTATCATGAATAGATGAATGGATGGATGGATGCTTCAGACTCCCAACCAATCAACAATATGGCGTCCGGCCGGCTCTGAAGTTGTCGAAACTCTCTCTGTGACTCAGCTCTAAGATGCATAGATGGGGAGGATGAGCTGTATTTGTACAGGTAGGAGAAGCACTCGTGGTTAAATCCCTATAGTTACTGTAAGGTGGGAGAGGAGGGATAGGCAGGGGGAGGGAAGGGCCACCTGAAGAATGTACAGTCCCATTGTCTCTCTATAATCTGATTGGTCTGTTATTTCAGATCTCTGTGGTGGCGTTTGTATCATCAGGTCTGTAATGAGTCAATTAAAGGTGTATTTATTCTGATTGGCTGTCTATCTGATTCCTACTTGCTTCTTCTTCTCTGCTTTGAATGTAAACATTCAGTGTTTTTATTCTACTCAGAGTGGACCGGTTTATTCCACGTGGATCACAAAGCATCATAATGTGTATGAGGAAGGGTACGCATCATGTCCACTGTCTGGGAGGAGGAAGGGTACGCATCATGTCAACTGTCTGGGGGGAGGAAGGGTACGCATCATGTCAACTGTCTGGGAGGAGGAGGAAGGGTACGCATCATGTCAACTGTCTGGGGGGAGGAGGAAGGGTACGCATCATGTCAACTGTCTGGGAGGAGGAAGGGTACGCATCATGTCAACATGTCTGGGGGAGGAAGGGTACGCATCATGTCAACTGTCTGGGAGAGGAAAGGGTAAGCATCATGTCCACTGTCTGGGAGGAGGAAGGGTAGCGATCATGTCAACTGTCTGGGGAGGAAGGGTACGCATTCATGTCAACTG
>NW_019943368.1:20876-22749 GCF_002910315.2 Salvelinus sp. IW2-2015 | reverse complement strand
CGCATCATGTCAACTGTCTGGGGGGAGGAAGGGTACGCATCATGTCAACTGTCTGGGGGGTGGGAGGAGGAAGGGAAAAATAGTGCTGGGTAATAGAGAATCGAAAGACCATTAAAAATAGTGTAAAACTTTTATCTGGTTTTAGACCGGTAGTAACCACTACAGACTACCGGGTTAGAACACGGATGAGGAGGATGTCCAGGTTATTTTGATTGATGATCCACTCACAGACACGTACATCCAACACCACTCTGAGTCTGACTTGTGACTGACAAGAACTGTCGGAGAATGATTGTGGTTCTGAAAAGAAAGGATAAATTAACTTTGGCTGTAGCACTGATGTGATGTGCATGACATGAAAGTGCAAGCTTGCACACAACACTGTAATAAGGCCTAGCATAAATGAACTATTAAACAGGCTCTATAAACTCGATGTCTTTTACATAAACAGATATACAGCAATGTTGAAATGTCTACAGAATATTACCAGATTCTAACCAGATTATAGACGGGGTGGTGTGAGCCCTGAATTCTGATTTGGCTGAAAGCCGTGGTATATCTGATTGTATACTACGGGTATGACAAAAGTGTAGTTTTACTGCTCTAATTACGTTGGTAACCAGTTTATAATAGCAATAAGGAACCTCGGGGGTTTGTGGTATATTGGCCATATACGACACTTCCTCGGGACTTATTGCTTAAATATAGCATGAGCGATATACACAAATAATATGGCCTAGCACCATGCATGAGAAATGCTAACAAACAAATAAACCACTGGACAGGTATTAATAACAAACCAGGTACTAATAATAACGGTCTGTTTGTATGTCGGGTTAACGGTCTGTTTGTATGTCGGGTTAACGGTCTGTTTTTACGTATGATAATGTGATGCTTTAATAGTTATTGTATGGTGGTGATGCCAAAGCAAAATTACTTTTCTTGAATTCCTTTCTGCTTATTCGGCTGGCATTTATGTTCCACTCTCTCTTTCAGATGAGACTGACAGTGTCAGTGGCCTGTGCCTCTGCCTTTGTGTTCAAGATACTGAGTCTGTGATTCCAGAAGGGGGCAGTATATAACAGCATGAAACAGTTCTCCCTCTTCATTGCCTATTCATTGGTCCAGGTGTGACTGAGTGCTGGTGTAACCTCATTCTTCCCAATTTCTCTCATATACTGTAGTTGTCCCTTACTGTAGTTATCTCCTACTGTAGTTATCGCCTACTGTAGTTATCGCCTACTGTAGTTGTCCCCTACTGTAGTTGTCCCCTACTGTAGTTGTCCCCTACTGTAGTTCAAGCCTGTCTGTAGTTCAAGCCTGTCTGTGGTGCATGTATTAACCCTCTGAGTCTGTAGTGTATACAAATCATACCAATAAGCCTCTGACTTTGCCATTTATGGTGATGCAGGGTGCAGTTCTGACAGCTGTCTGTAAGGAATGCTGATCACTGACTGCTGTGACTGCAGTTTCTGTCTATGCCCCTGTGTTAATACAAGAGTGTGACATATTTATTTATTTAACCTTTATTTAACTAGCCAAGTCAGTTAATAACACATTCTTATTTACAATGACGGCCTACCAAAAGGCCTCCTACGGGGACGGCCTGGGATTAAAAATAAAACATGTAGAAAATATAAGTACAGGACAAAACACACATCACGACAAGAGAGACAACACTACATAAAGAAAGACCTAAGACAACAACATAGCAAGGCAGCAACACATGACAACACAGCATGGTAGCAACACAACATAACAACAACATGGTAGCAACACAACATGGTAGAAACACAACATGGTAGCAACACAACATCAAACAACATGGTAGCAACACAACATCAAACAACATGGTAGCAACACAACATGGTAG
>NW_019943368.1:0-19870 GCF_002910315.2 Salvelinus sp. IW2-2015 | reverse complement strand
CAACACAACATAACAACAACATGGTAGCAACACAACATAACAACAACATGGTAGCAACACAACATGGTAGCAACACAACATAACAAAACAACATGGTAGCAACACAACATGGTAGCAACACAACATGGTAGCAGCACAAACCAACCTTGGAGTTGAATACTGAGTGAAGGCTTTAGATCTATTCTTATGTTCTACTGTGTTTCAACGCTTCTCTGCTTTGGAGATGACGCAATCATGAATATTTAAAAGAAATTATATTAAGCTTTTGCCGCCATAAACGGCAGTAGGCCTTTTGTGTTGTTGACCTTTAACACCAAGTTAGAAATAGCACCCATTCTATGTTCCTCACATGTTCCTCACTCAAAACACTCCATATAAACTCCCAGTCATTTATTGGGTATTTACCAACGCCGAAACGTTAGTAAATACCCAATACATGACTGGTAGTTTATATATGGAGTGTGCAACTTCCTTTATTTTGATAGTTTATAGATGATTGGTTGTTAGTCAGCACCTCTACACAAAATACTTTTTCTGGGTGTGCGCCAGCTTGTGTTTTTTAACTCATTCAAAACATAAAAATGTAATAACTCATTGGTGTTCCATGTAGTCATGTGTTTAGTGGGTTCAGCTATAAATAAAGAATGGATCTAGCATGTCACAAGCCTGGTTTCTTCTCTTCCATTGAGCCGTCAGACCCTCCTTGTGCTGGCTAAAGGATAACTCTGACTGACTCACCCTCGGACACAGAAGACTCTGGGTCACTTGAAACATATACTGTAGCGTGATTCGCTGACCTTGAAACACAGAAACCCACTTATATTATGCCATTTAGCAGACACTTTTTTTTATCCAAAGCGACTTACAGTCACGTGTGCATACATTTGACATATGGGTGGTCCTGGGAATTGGACCCACTACCCTGGCGGTACAAGAGCTATGCTCTACCAACTGATCTACAGAGGACCTTGATGAATTCATGTATGGGCATTACTTTAAAACAACAGAGAAAGCTACACACGACTCTTGCCAGTGTCACTTGCTTATTTAAGCTTGATATCTGTTCAATAGGTCTTCACTTTTTCTTTTTTAAGGCAGGCATTCGTTTTAAAGTCAACTAAATCCTCTGCAGTTGGTTATTACCATATTACCATGGTGTTATTATCATTATATTAAAAAAACTTACATTTATTAAAGCTTGTCATCTGCAAAATGAACGAATCCTTTGTTGTTGGGGGGAGAATATTTGTTAGTATTCCATTGTATTGTGCATGGTGATATCTTTGGAATTATTATACAAGACAGTAATCTTAGAAGAGTGCTCATGGGGTTTCTTAAAAGAACATATTTGTAGCACTGTGTGTCACACACATAAACACACACACACACACACAGAGCGAGAGAGAGAGAGAAGGCATCTGGCATATCAGAAGGATGGGAGGAGACCATTGGGATAGGGCCTATGAAGTAGGTTACATAGCCATGGATCTATCCTTGAGAGTGTATTATTCCTTCCTCAAACACCTGGCTGTCAGATCTTTGGCTAACGAGGTACACAGTCAGTTGCTATGGGACAATCGCTGATCCATGAATTCCATTTGAAGAAAATAACAGAATGCATCAACCTCTGAGTTTTGAAATGTTTCCATTCCAGCTGTTTTTAGTTACTGTGGTGAATAGAGAAATGATACAGATATGACAGAAGACACAAAGGATAGAGAAATGAGAGGACATTTTCAAAGTCTTATGCATATCACACATATCCCTGTGGGCCCTGGGGTTGTCAGTGGCCTTGTCAGTAGGCCCAGTTGTGTCTGATCCAAAGAGATGTGTCAGACATGCTCAGCATGGTACAGTCACACTGCCTGGCTGGCTGAGACTCACTCCTAATGCAGACCCACTCAAGGTGAAATGAAATACTTCCCCCCGGTTGAGAATAAATAAGGATTTAGAATGGGTTTTATAGGCATGGTTTCTTCAATATGTTCCCGTCACCTTGACCAGTGATAGACATGTAATTATAATGAGCTGTGATCTCTGTCTATGCACTGGTTGCCTCTCTGCTGTCCTCTACCGGACAAGACTCACATTGGGCCACATACAGTATAGTTGTCAGACGATATCTCTGTGCTGTGCCATGCTTGTTGGATTGTGAAACGTGTGAAACGTACCTTGACATACAAGAAATCATCGAGATTTCAAAGTGAAACAACTCAACTAACACAGATTTAACACATTTCATCTCAAGGGACAGAATATTATGCTCAAATGTCTTTGGTTTCTACTGTGGAAAATGCTTTGTGAAAGCACTGACTTAGAGTGACCCTCACAGTCCCTCTTCTCCACTCCTCTCCCCTCCTCTCTCATCCTCTACCCTCCTCACCTTTCCTCCCCTCTTCTCTTCACCTCTCCTCACCTTTCCTCCCCTCTTCCTCCTCTCCTTACCTTGCCACCCCTCTCCTCTCCTCTGCTGTCCTCTCCTCTCCTCTCCTCTCCTCTCCTCTCCTCTCCTCTCCGCTCTCTCCGCTCCTCTATCCTCTCCCCTCTTCCTCCTCTCCTTACCTTGCCAACCCCTCTCCTCTCCTCTGCTGTCCTCTCCTCTCCTCTCCCTGCTGTCCTACCTTTTCCTCTCCTCTCCTCTGTGTCCTCACCTCACCTCTCCTCTCCTCTCCTCTGCTGTCCTCACCTCTCCTCTCCTCACCTCTCCTTCCTCTCCTCTGCTGTCCTCACCTCTCCTCTCCTCTGTGCCCACTCTCTCACCTCTCCTCTCCTCTCTCTCCTTCCTTCCTTCCTCTCCTCTGCTGTCCTCACCTCACCTCTCCTCTCCTCTCCTCTCCTCTCCTCTCCTCTGCTGTCCTCACCTCACCTCACCTCTCTCTCCTCTTCCTCTCTCTCCTCTCCTCTCCTCTCCTCTGCTGTCCTCACCTCTCCTCTCCTATGCTGTCCTCTCCTCTCCTCTCCTCTGCTGTCCTCTGCTGTCCTCACCTCTCCTGTCCTCACCTCTCCTCTCCTCTGCTGTCCTCTCCTCTCCTCTCCTCTCCTCTCCTCATAGCCGTTCCAGACGGTGTACCCATCCGCTAATACAGGATTTTAAAATATTTTTTTATAGATTTTTCGCACCCCTATTTCCCACGGCTATGCCTCTCGCCCTCCTCTTGCCTCCCCTCCTCTCCTCTCCTCTCCCCTCCTCTCGTCTCCTCTCCCCTCCTCTTCTCCTCACCTCTTCTCACACTTTCACACAATGCCTCCATCAGTGCTTCTTAGTTCTGAGCAGCAGAGCCGCATGAAGATGTTTCAGATTAACAATGCATTAAAGAACACACTGCTCAGGCCATAGCGCGGAGCGACAAGGGATTCCATTTTGGAGATGCTGATTGGCCGGCAGTACACGAGGAGTGCAGGAGTAGTAAATAGTGTTTTAGAGCACCAGAAGTTGAGTCTTTCTCTCGCCTTCCCAGGGCCTCTAAGGCTAAGTGAATATGAGAGAGGGAAACAGAGAGAGAGTGTAATGATTACTGTTCATTTTTATTGTTTATTTCACTTTTGTATATTATCTACTTCACTTGCTTTGGCAATGTTAGCATATGTTTCCCATGTCAATAAAACCCCTTGAATTAAACTGAGAGAGACAGCAGAGCACTGACTGAATAAGATTTGAATGTGTATCCCAGACAATCCTTGTCAGTTTAAAACCAGGTTTGACCATCTTCTTTTCCCATGCCAAGCAGCAACTGTTAACTAACAGATGAAATTCTTATCCTGAATTGATTCAGCGCTGTAAAGATCCGTTTAGAAGGAAAGATCATGGTTGGAGGAAGAGCAGCGGTTATCAGGTCATGGGTAGAGAGGGAGGAGTAAGCACTTGGAAGAAGAACAGTATGAGATAAACCGGAGGGGTACTGTGTCAGACAGGAGAACTACGTTTCAAATCTAGCCCAAATGCATTCCCTTTGGACGGTAAGATGAAACAACTCAATATTGCCATCTTTCAGCCTTTGGGCTAGTTCAAATCCTAGATTCGCCAATGCTCTTTTACTTCTTAAAGCCACAGTCTGTAAGAGCTCCAGTCATTTTGGTGAAATGTGTTATATATTTTGATTTGTTAAACACTTTTTTGGTTACTGCATGATTCCATATGTGTTATTTCATAGTTTTGATGTCTTCACTATTATTCTACAATGTAGAAAATAGTCAAAAATAAAGCAAAACCCTTGAATGAGTAGGTGTTCTAAAACTTTTTACCGGTAGTGTATAAACACAGAATAAGTCCTTATTATACACTTAATCCACCAGTGGAATTCAGGTGGAAAGGTCAACCCCATGTGTTCTTAATATGAGTCTGTTATATGACTGAACTTCACTGAGACAGACAGTTACTGCAGCTGTTGTCTCATTAAAACTTAAATGAATGGAAATGTCACACCTCCTCCCGCTCTCGAGCGCCAGGCTGCCCATCATTCCGCACAGCTGCCACCATCGTTACGCGCATCAGCGCTTCGTTGTACTCACCTGGACTCCTTCACTCTATTGATTGCCTCCTCTATATCTGTCACTTCCTCAGTTTGATCCCCTTGTCAGCATTTATTGTCGTTATGTTTCCCCTGTCCAGACGCTGTTAGTGTTTTGTTTCATGTCTGTTATTTATCAAATATTCACTCCCTGTACTTGCTTCTCGTCTCCCAGCGTCTGTCCTCACAGGAAATAGTTTCCCCCACTGTTCTCAGTATCTTATGCTAGAGTAGTAGGTACACCTGGGTTCAAATACTATTTGAAATTGTTGTAAATAGTTGATCTGTGCTTGATTGAGTTCGCCTAGCTTAATGGACCAATAGAATACTCCCAAAATTGCAGTCTCCACCTATCTGGCACACCAGGCCGACTCAAGCAAACACTCAAATTATTTGAAGGATGTCAAATAGTATTTGAACCCAGGTCTGCTCTGCGTTCATTATCTGATACTGGAGTAGTGTTTGTTGTTCAGCAGTTAGTCATTTTATGGAACAAACATAAAACTTTAGAACAAAACAAATAAAATATCAATATCAAAAGCCTGGAGGCTGCGTATGTAACCGGTGTGAAATGGCTAGCTAGTTAGCGGGGTGCGCGCTAATAGCGTTTCAATCGGTGACGTCACTCACTCTGAGACCTTGAAGTAGTTGTTCCCCTTGGATTGGGTCACTTAGTTGGGTTGTTTTCTATAAAAAGAGCAAGGTTGGGTTGTTGATACTGAGTTATTGAGTCATGACCCAGTTGGTCCGATTATAAAACTGGAGGCGTGGCTTAGTAGGGGTGTGACTTTCAGGAAGTTATTTTCGGCCACCTGTGAGAGTAAATGTCAGTCCGGTTCATCTGTTCTGTTGTATTATCGTCACATGTTAAGGTTGAACACAGAAGTGTATGAGTTTCTTAAGAGCCTATGCTTATCCAAATGTTGCGATAGTTACTACTTTATTACAATATGCAAATAATGCTGTTATTAATTTTAAATTATAATTAAATTGCAAAAATATTCAAGGAAAATAGAAATTTGCGGTGTAAAAAGGTATTAGATGAACAGGAATGACATTTACTCTCATTGGTGGCGCAAAATAACTATCTGAAAGACACACCCCTAATAGGACACACATCATGAAATAACCTATGAATTACATTAAAAAAGACCCAGCTGCTGGGTCAACCAAGCATGAAAGTGAATAAAAACACAAACGATGGTTAAATAAACCCATGTTTGGGTAATCCAAACAACTCAACATGTTGGTTTATTCACGCAACCCAACTGGCTGGGTAAAAATAACTCAGCGTGTGGTCTGTCCAATATTTACCCAGTTCTGGGTTACCAAATAACCGAAAATGGGTTGTTTTTAAAACCTCTTGACACTAGGGGTCAGATTTTTTAATTTTTTAAAATAACGTTCCCAAGGTAAACGCACTATTTCTCAGGTCCAGATCGTAGAATATGCATATAATTTACAGATTAGGATAGAAAACACTCTAAAGTTTCCAAAACTGTCAAAATATTGTCTGTGAGTATAACAAAACTGATTCTGCAGGCGAAAACCTGAGGAAATCTAACCCGGAAGTTATTATTATTATTTTTTAAATCTGTGTTTCCTTGCCCGTCTTTCTTCCATTTAAAGGGGTATCAACCAGATTCCTTTTCCAATGGCTTCCTCAGGCTGTGACCAGACTTTAGACATAGTTTCAGGCTTTTATTTTATTTTTATTTTTTTTCAAAACTAGTCAGGTGTCCTTTGATTAGTTCCTGCGCGCGAGAGGGGTAGCTCTCCATTTTCTTTCTCTCTTTTATTGAATAGATTACGGTCCGGTTGAAATATTATCGATTATGTTTGTTAAAAACAACCTGAGGATTGATTATAAAAAACATTTGATATGTTTCTACGAACATTACGGATTACGGATGCTTTTTTGGAATTTTCGTCGAACGGAACGAGGCTTTGGTTTTCTGAACATAACGCGCAACCCAAATGGCGTTTTTTTGTTATAAAAGTAATATTTATCGAACAAAAATAACATTTATTGTGTAACTTGGAGTCTCGTGAGTGCAAACATCCGAAGATTATTAAAGGTAAGCGATTAATTTTATTGCTTTTCTGACTTTCGTGACCATGCTAATTTGGTGCTAGCTGTTCTAGCATTGATTGATACACTCACAAAAGCTTGGATTGCTTTCGCTGCAAAGCATATTTTCAAAGTCTGACACGATAGGTGGAATAAAAACAAGCTAAGCTGTGTTTTGGTATATTTCACTTGTGATTGCATGATTATAAATATTTTTTGTAATATTTTGCGCCCTGCAATTCAGCGGTTGTTTAGGAAAATGATCCCGCTAAAGGGATCCGTAGCGCAGAGAAGTTTTAACCTAGCATTTTTTTGAGCATAGGGTTGAAATCAATTCAAGGATTTACCTATCTGATGACCATGGACTCCCAGGCGTCTGTGGCTGTCAATGTCTGAGTATTCACAGACGTCTGAGTATTTGCAGACATGTACAGTACATTCTCAGTACACACTCGGACTCTATGGCCAATCCTATCCATCATATCTTTAATCTGAGTCTAGAGGAAGGTGTTTGTCCTCGGGCCACTACCCAAGAGTGGTAAAGTGGCCTTTATTGGTTCTAACAGTAGACCTATCAGCTTGTTGCCAGCTCTTAGCAAACTATTGGAAACAATTGTGTTTGACCAAATACAATGCTATTTCTCTGTAAACAAAATGACTTTCAGCATGCTTATAGAGAAGGGCACTCAACATTTAACTGCACTGACACAAATGCCTGATAATAATAGAAATTGATAAGAAGATTGTGGGAGCTGTACTGTTAGATTTCAGTGCAGCCTTTGATATTATTGACTATAACCTGTTGTTGAGAAAACATATGTTTTATGGTGGATTACCTATCTAATAGAACTCAGAAGGTTTTCTTTAATGGAGGCGTCTCTAAAGTCAAACATGTCCGGTGTAGTGTACCATAGTGACAACTCTCTAGGCCCTCTACTCTTTCCTATTTTTACCAATTACCTGCCACTGGCATTAAACAAATCCTGTGTGTTCATGTATGCTGATGATTCAACCATATACGCATCGGCAACCACAGCTAATGAAGCCACTGAGACCCTTAACAAAGAGTTGCAGTCTGTTTTGGAATGGGTGGCCAGCAATAAAATGGCCCTAAACACCTTTAAAAGTAAGAGCATTGTATTTGGTACAAATCATTCCCTAGGTTCTAGACCTCAGCTGAATCTGGTAATGAATGGTGTGGCTGTTGAACAAGTTGAGGAGATTGTAAACTGTCACGGTCAAAACATATAGAGCCAATGGTTGGAAAGATGGGAGTCTGTCCGTAATAAAGAGATGCTCTGCTTTTTTGACACCACACTCCACAGAGCAAGTCCTGCAGGCTCTAGTTGTGTCTTATTTTGATTATTGTCCAATAATGTGGTCAAGTGCTGCAAAGAAAGACCTAGTTAAGCTGCAGCTGGTCCAGAACAGAGCGGCACGTCTTGCTCTTCATTGTAATCAGAGGTCTAATATAAACACTATGCATGCCAGTCTCCCTTGGCTACGAGTTGAGGAGAGACTGACTGCATCACTTCTTCTTCTTAAAAAGAAAACATGAATGTGTTGAAAATGCCAAATTGTTTGCATAGTCAACTTACACACAGCTCTGACACACACACTTACCCCACCAGACATGCCACCAGGGGTCTTTTCACAGTCCCCAAATCTAGAACAAATTCAAGAAAGCGTACAGTATTACATAGAGACATTATTGTGTCATGACGTTGGCCTGTGGGTAAGGTTTATGACCCCCCCATAAATACCTTTCTCCCCTCTCTCTCTTTGCTCTACTGAAGGACTCTTGAATAGCCTTTGTTAAACATAGAGAGTCTGGGAACATCAAACAAGTGGAGGGAAAGGAATCATATTTCGGTAATAGAACAAATTGAAAATATGCGTTGGTACTTAATGAATATGATGTCAGTTCGGTTGTCATCTGAGACATTATGACTGATGACAGGACGACATAAACTGTATCTGGGAAAGTCTACACATTATAGTTATCAGATTCACATGGAATTGTTGTGCAATTTAAATGAAACTATTTGTGAAAAGATTAAATGTAATTTTAGCTTCCAAATGAGAGAATTGTTTTTTTTATAAGATTAGGGCTCTGCTCAATCAGTGTCCCGCCCCTATGAAGAGACATGGGTTATAAACTATGAAACACACCCTTCTCTCCCTCCACTATATAAGCCCTTGACGAAAATGTAACCTCCTGTTTTGAGGACGATAGGACGACGGTCCATACGTTGAAAAGGACTAACATGTCAACTACAGAACTAAGCKAACCTCAGCGTGAGCTTTGGTTGTGAATGGTATAAACTTTGAACTCTTACTCACTAAAGAAGTGAGACATCCTAGCCGTTGAGTTAGCAACAGCAGCTGTAAACATGGGCTAGGAAAGGACGGACAGAGTATCCCATCTACCACGCAACGACGACACTACAACGTATCCCGTTCACCACCAGAGACACTCTTCAAAGGACAAAGGACCCGGTTGGGAAACACGGCCTTCCATCTACCACCAACCTATTGAAGCGCAGCTCAGAGTAAATATTTATTGCATTTTCCTTTTCCAAATGGGCGGTAATTTAGAATGCATAAGATTCTGTATTTACGATAGAGTAGCTGCCTACGGCCCGATAGAGACATAGCTTCTCCCTTTGTTCCTCAAGTCTTCCCGCTCTTTCACTCAAACCCAGACCCTTTTCTTTGTGTAACCAGCTGTCATATCTGTTCCGTCCGCTAGGGACATTTTCCTTTATGACATCATTTGTAATCAAAGTATGATTCATTCTGTGTATATGTAATTCTGTGTGATTAGCTAGGTATTTAGTAAATAAATTTAGTAAATAAATAATTAAACCCAATTTTGTATTGCTGATTCAACTTGTTAGCCAGGGTTCGTGAAGATAACCAAGAACCAAGAACCAAGAAGAGAGATAGGTGTACATAACCAAGAATTATAACCAAGAATTATAACCAAGAACCAATATTGACTGCTATTGATGTAAAATATTACTAGGTCTTTAAGAGTTTATTCGGAAGATAACAGCTCTATAAACACTCTTTTGTGGTGCCCCGACTTTCTAGTTAATTACATTTACACGATTAGCTTAATCAGGTAATATTAATTACAGAGAAAGGATTTTATAGAATAGCATGTCATATCACTTAATCCGGCATAGCCAAAGACACGACAATTGCATGGGACTCCGTTCCATCTCATACTGCTCAAATGAACAGCAAACCTGGTTTCAAAAAACAGACAAAGCAACAGCTCACTGCACAACGCCTCTCCCTTATTTGAACTAGATATTTCATGTGTCAGTATTGATACAGTGCATTAGGAAAGTATTCAGACCCCTTGACTTTTTCCACATTTTGTTACGTTAAAGCCTTAATCCAAAAATGATTTTAAATAGTTCACATGAATCTACACACAATACCCAATAAAGACAAAGCAAAAACTGATTTGTAGATTTTTTTGCAAATGTATTAAAAGTAAAAAACAGAAATATCTTATTTACGTAAGTATTCAGACCCTTTGCTATGAGACTCAAAATTGAGCCCTGGTGCATCCTGTTTCCATTGATCATCACTGAGATGTTTCTACAACTTAGAGTCTACCTGTGGTAAATTCAATTGACTGGACATGATTTGGAAAGGCACACACCTGTCTATGTAAGGTCCCACAGTTGACAGTGCATGTCAGAGCAAAAACCAAACCATGAGGTCAAAGGAATTGTCCGTAGAGCTCCGAGACAGGATTGTGTTGAGGCACAGATCTGGGAAATGGTACCAAAACATTTCTGCAGCATGGAAGAAGTTTGAAACCACCAAGACTCTTCCTAGAGCTGGCCACCTGGCCGAACTGAGCAATCGGGGGAGAAGGGCCTTGGTCAGAGACGTGGCCAAGAACCCGATCGTCACTCTGACAGAGCTCCAGAGCTCCTCTGTGATGATGGGAGAACCTTCCAGAAGAAAAACCATCTCTGCAGCACTCAACCAATCAGGCCTTTATGGTAGAGTGGCCAGACGGAAGTGACTTCTCAGTATATGGCACACGACAGCCCAAGATTCTGTGGTCTGATGAAACCAAGATTGAACTCTTTGACCTGAATGCCAAGCGTCACATCTGGAGGAAACCAGGCACCACTCATGACCTTGCTAATACCAACCCTACGGTGAAGCATGGTTGTGGCAGCATCATGCTGTGGGAATGTTTTTCAGCGTCAGGGACTGGGAGACTAGTCAGGATCGAGGGAAAGATGAACGGAGCAAAGTACAGAGAGATGCTTGATGAAAACCTGCTCCAGAGCGCTCAGGACCTCAGACTGGGGCAAAGGATCATCTTATAACAGGACACCAACCCTAAGCACACAGCCAAGACAACGCAGGAGTGGCTTCGGGACAAGTCTCTGAATGTCCTTGAGTGGCCCAGCCAGAGCGTGGACTTAAACCCGATCGAACATCTCTTGAGAGACCTGAAAATAGCTGTGCAGCAACGTTCCCCATCCAACCTAACAGAGCTTGAGATTATCTATAGAGAATAACGGGAGAAACTCCACAAATACAGGTCAAGTTTGTAGCGTCATACCCAAGAAGATTCAAGGCTGTACACAATTATTCAAGGCGGAACACAATTATAATAATTTGTACACAGCAATTTGACCACAACTAAGCCCAAAAATTGTTTGTATTTTAAAACAATGATCATTTTATACCTTGATTACATTGAGAAACAGTCACACGTTTTTATTTTATTTTTTACTTTTACAGTCTTTTTTTACATTAAAAAACTTTGGAGGGGAGAAAATAAATCACTCGCGGGACGGTTTTAGCTCGCGGACCACCTGTCCAACCCTGCTGTAGGCTATGGGCTGTAGCCAACTCTGATAGGGCTAACGTTCTCGCGTTCACAAAAATCTTTCACAGAACACTGACCACCAGGTAATTTGAGGAGAGTTGTGCTGCGTGGTCACAAGCATGCACGTACACACGCACGCACTCACGCACACATGTACGCACGCACACAGATACACAATAATGCCTCTCACTTCTTAGTTACAATGTCTTGCTTACATAATGAGTTTGCATAAGCCATTTACTGTACACAGAACGACTAGAGAGACAGAAAGGAGAGAAGCCAAGACAGTTCTGTGAAAGATCACAGTGTTCAGCTAGATTTATATTGAAGAAAAATGATCAGATGAATAGTACAGGAGCTATTAGCAACAACCGTTTTCTGCTTCTTATTCTAGGTCACTAAACTCTTGACAAAAAGACAAAAGCCAGTTCGATTCTTTGCTCTTTGTTCGTAATAACACCATAAAATGAATATCATTATTGGATGACAGACTTGCAATAAATTAGAAGTGCTAAGTTACGCAATATTGTTGCATATTGTTATAGCTGAATATTGCCAGCATGTACACCTATCTCTCTCCAAATGCATGCCCCCTAACACTAATCTGGTCCCATGCTGTGTATGTATGCTACTATATACTGAGTGCACAAAACAGGTGAATCCAGGTGAAAGCTAGGATCCCTTATTAATGTCACTTGTTAAATCTACTTCAATCAGTGTAGATGAAGGGGAGGAGACAGGTTAAAGAAGGATTTTTAAACCTTGAGACAATTGAGACATGGATTGTGTATGTTTGCCATTCAATGGGTATGGTAGCTGTTTCTCTAGAGATGGGGGGTGAAGCTGTGTCTCTAGAGATGGGGGGTGAAGATGTGTCTCTAGAGATGGGGGGGTGAAGCTGTGTCTCTAGAGATGGGGGGGTGAAGCTGTGTCTCTAGAGAGCCATTAACAAACCAGCCTAGTCATTTTAGCACCTTTCACATCCTATTAAGATGTTGCAGTTGCATGGTCTGCCATTCAGAGAATTCAGGGAGATTCTCACATATGCAGTGACAGACAGTCCAATATGGACTACAGTGCCCATAATGCTACACCCACTAGTGTAGCATTTAACCTCTGACCCCTAGTTCAGGTACCCATGACYACCCCATAGCCATCCAGCCTCTCTCATACACTCACTAGAACCTCAGCAGCAAGTTAGTTAGTTTAACCTCGGCAACCGCTATCTACCTTCTATCAATGGCATGGCCTTATAGACTGAGTGTTTAAAACATTAAATAACATGTCTTAGACTGACCAGTAGGTGCAAGGTGCACTGGTTTGTGTGAAGAACTGCAATGCTGTTGGGTTTTTTCATGCTCAACAGTTTCCCTTGTGTATCAAGAATGGTCCACCACCCAAAGGACATCCAGCCAACTTGACACAATTGTGGGAAGCATTGGAGTCAACATGGGCTGGTGGGTAGGCCTAATGTTTATTATACTCAGTATATAGTCAACTATAGATGTCATAGAGTTAGCTACAGAATTACAACATACATTTGGGGCTAGTACAACAGTGCAGTGTCTGGGTACTCTGTAACAGTGCATGAAGCATAACAACTCTCAGGGAAAGATACTAAATTAACGAGGAAATGATTTGTTTGATTGGAGAGCCGAGGGAGAATATGCCGATGGAGGACCGTAGCCTTTAGGGGCCTGGGCGATAGCTGTCTTCATAGATAAATCAATACATATCTTTGTCAGAAATCTCTTTCAGATTTTAACTCCACTATGGATTTCAAAATGTAATGTTAATTTAAAAAACGATTTTGCAATCAACAGAAAGTGGTGAGCGTCTCAGATGTGTGTTGTCTGTCTAGGCCTACTGTGTGAATGTCAATCAATCAATCACATTTATCTATAAAGCCCTTTTCACATCAGCAGATGTCACAAAGTGACAGCAGACGTAGAAGCACGGTGTCTAGGGAAAACTCCCTAGAAAAGCAGGAATCTAGGAAGAAACCTAGAGCGGAACCAGGCTCCGAGGGGTGGCCAGACCTCTTCTGGCTGTGCCGGTTGGAGATTATAACAGTACATGACCATTAAGGCCAGATTGTTCTCCAAGATGTTCAAATGTTCATAGATGACCAGCAGGGTCAAATAATAATCACAGTGGTTGTAGAGGGTGCAACAGATCAGCACCTCAGGAGTAAATGTCAGTTGGCTTTTCATAGCCGAGCATTCAGAGTTAGAGACAGCAGGTGAGCTAGAGAGAGAGAGTTGAAAAGAGCAGGTCCGGGACAAGGTAGCATGTCCGGTGAACAGGTCAGGGTTCCATAGCCGCAGGCAGAACAGTTGAAACTGAAGCAGCAGCACGACCAGGTGGACTGGGGACAGCCAGGAGTCATCAGGCCAGGTAGTCCTGAGGCATTGTCCTAGGGCTGGCCCAAGGGAGAAGGAGAGAGAGAGAATTAGTGGGAGCATACCTAAATTCACACAGGACACCGGATAAGACAGGAGAATTACACCAGATATAACAGACTGACCCTAGCCCCCCCAGCACATAGACTATTGCAGCATAGCTACTGGAGGGGTGGGACGATACCCCCAGACAGGGCCAACCAGGCAGGATATAAACCCACCCACTTTGCCAAAGCACAGCCCCCACACCACTAGAGGGATTTCAACAGACCACAAACTTACGACCCTGAGACAAGGCTGAGTATAGCCCACGAAGATCTCCTCCACCGCACGAGACCGAGGGGGCACCAACTCGGATAGGAAGATCACATCAGTGACTCAACCCACTCAAGTGACACACCACTCCTAGGCATGGCTTGGAAGAGCACTAGTAAGCCAGTGACTCAGCCCCTGTAATAGGGTCAGAGGCAGAGAATCCCAGTGGAGAGATGGGAGCCAGCCAGGCAGAGACAGCAAGGGCGGTTCGTCGCTCCAGTGCCTTTCCGTTTACCTTCGCATCCCTGGGCCAGACTACACTCAATCATAGGGCCTACTGAAGAGATGAGTCTTCAGTAAAGAATTAAAGGTTGAGAGTCTGCGTCTCTCACGTGGGTAGGCAGACCGTTCCATAAAATGTATCTCTATTGGAGAAAGCCCTGCCTCCAGATGTTTGCTTAGAAATTCTAGGGACAATAAGGAGGCCTGCGTCTTGTGACCGTAGCGTACCTGTAGGTATGTCCGGCAGGACCAAATCTGAGAGACAGGTAGGAGCAAGCCCATGTAATGCTTTGTAGGTTAGCAGTAAAACCTTGAAATCAGCCCTAGCCTTAACAGGAAGCCAGTGTAGAGAGGCTAGCACTGGAGTAATATGATACAGTTTTGGGGTTCTAAACAGCTGAAGTTTATTTAGTGCTTTTTTCGGCTAGCCGGAGAGTAGAGCATTGCAGTAGTCTAATCTAGAAGTGACAAAAGCATGGATTTGGTTTCTGATTTTTGCAATGTTACGAAGATGGAAAAAAGCTGTCCTTGAAATATGCTTGATATGTTCGTGAAAAGAGAGATCAGGGTCCAGAGTAACGCCGAGGTCCTTTACAGTTTTATTTGAGACGCCTGTACAACCATCAAGATTAATTGTCAGATCCAACAGCAGATCTCTTTTTTTTCTTGGGACCTAGAACTAGCATCTCTGTTTTGTCCGAGTTTAAAAGTGAAAAATCTACCACCATCCACTTCCTTATGTCTGAAACACAGGCTTCCAGGGTAGGTTATTTTGGGACTTCACAATGTTTCATCGAAATGTATAGCTGTGTGTCGTCTGCATACTGTAGCAGTGCAAGTTAACATTGTGTTTCCAAATGACATCACCAAGAGGTAAAATATATAGTGAAAACAATAGTGGTCCTAAAACCGAACACCAAACGTACAATATATTTGTCAGAGGATAAACCATCCACAGAGACGAACTGATATCTTTCCGACAGATACAGTAAGATCTAAACCAGGCAAGAACTTGTCCGTGTAAACCAATTTGAGATTCTAATCTCTTCAAAAGAATGTGGGGATTGATGGTGTCAAAAGTAGCACTTTTATTTGTATTTATTTAATTTAACCTTTATTTAACTAGGCAAGTCAGTTAAGAATAATGTAAGACATGATAGAGTCCAACATACCTGTACAAACTCACCATAATGTAAGACATGATACAGTCCCATTACATCCACAGTGCAGATTTATGGCAGTCATTGCAGGTATACGCAGGTAGAAAGGATAAATATCCAGTACCCATTCAGACAGGATTATAAATACCCAGTACCCATTCAGACAGGATTATAAATACCCAGTACTCATTCAGACAGGACTATAAATACCCAGTACCCATTCAGACAAGACTATAAATACCCAGTACCCATNAATACCCAGTACTCATTCAGACAGGACTATAAATACCCAGTACCCATTCAGACAAGACTATAAATACCCAGTACCCATTCAGACAGGACTAGACCCGACATCTAGTTTTGCCATTCAGGCAAAACTAGATGTACAGATTAGAGGCATTTAGGCACAACATTTGACTTATTTTTCCTTTTCTGGCGAAGACCTTGTTCGTACAATTGATCAATCTATCTAAGTTTATTTTTAGCCCTTTTAATGACAACGTGACACAAAGAGCTTTACACCGAATGCCCTTTTAATCTTTCAGAAAAATCAAACACAGTCATAAAATGGTGGAAAGGAAATACAATACTATAGATCGAATGGAAATGAATACATGGAATATAAAACTGTGTGTGTTTTACTGAATTAAACCATTCCACTTTCTGCCCATGAATCACAGGTCTTTGTTCCTGTTCTAAGCTTGGCGTGTTTAAAGAGGAACAACGTGTGGCAGCAGGGGAACATCATGTGTTCTCATCATCATCATCATCATCCATCATGGAGCTGCAGCCTTGTGTTGTGTAGCAGGACGCCACCCTGACTTTCCCACACACCACACACACACACACACAACCACACACACACACACACACCACACCACACACACCACACACACACACACACACACACACACACCACCACACACACCACACCACACACACACACACACACACACACACACACACACACACACACACACACCACACAACACACCAAACACACACACACACACACACACACACACACTCGCTGCAGGCACACCAAGTAGACATTAAACACGCACACATACAGTCATACATTCCACAATACATTCAGCAATGTGCTGACATGGACCACACACACACAAAGTTCAGTACACACACACATTACACAAGCATTCCGGCCAGCCAGTGATGTCATGAGATTCTTCTCTCTCCACGTGCAGCAGCCTCTATCCCTGACAGCTACATCCAGCCTCTATCCCTGACAGCTACATCCAGCCTCTATCCCTGACAGCTACATCCAGCCTCTATCCCTGACAGCTACATCCACCTCTATCCCTACAGCTACATCCAGCCTCTATCCCTGACAGCTACATCACGCCTCTATCCCTGACAGCTACATCCAGCCTCTATCCCTGACAGCTACATCCAGCCTCTATCCCTGACAGCTACATCCAGCCTCTATCCCAGACAGCTACATCCAGCCTCTATCCCTGACAGCTACATCACGCCTCTATCCCTGACAGCTACATCCGCCTCTATCCCTGCAGCTACATCCAGCCTCTATACCCTGACAGCTACATCCAGCCCTCTACCCCAGACAGCTACATCCAGCCTCTACCCCAGACAGCTACATCCATAGAAAAGCAGAGGGTGGCGTCCTGCTACACAACACAAGCTACATCACGCCTCTATCCTGACAGCTACATCCAGCCTCTATCCCTGACAGCTACATCCAGCCTCTATCCCTGACAGCTACATCCAGCCTCTATCCCTGACAGCTACATCCAGCCTCTATCCCTGACAGCTACATCCAGCCCTCTATCCCTGACAGCTACATCCAGCCTCTATCCCTGACAGCAAAATCCAGCCTCTATCCCTGACAGCTACATCCAGCCTGCCATGGAATCAGCTGCACTGCCACTGGGGTCATTCATCACACTCCTCTTTTCCTCCAACACTCCCTCTCCACCCCTCTCTCTGTCTGACTCTCTATCTCTATCACACACTCCCCATCTCTCTTCTCACCCCTCTTCTCTGTCTGACTCTCTATCTCTATTCCCACACTCCCCCCTCTCTCTCTCACTCTCTCTTCCACCCCTCCCTCTGTCTGACTCTCTATCTCTATCCCACCACTCCCCCTCTCTCTCCTCTCTCTCTCTCTCTCACTCTCTCTTACACCCCTCTCTCTGTCTGACTCTCTATCTCTATCCCACTCTCCCCCCTCTTCTCTCTCTCTCTCTCTCTCTTCTCTCTCTCTCTCACACCCCTCTCTCTCTCTCCCACCCTCTCTCTCACTCCCACACTCATCCTCTCTCTCTCTGTCTCTCTCTCCACCCACCCCTCTCTCTCTCTCCACCCCCCTCTCTCCCACACTCCCCTCTCTCTCTCCCACACTCCCCCTCTCTCTCCCACCCCCTCTACATCTCTGTTTCTCTCGCACAAACCCTCCTCTCTCTCTCTCTCTCCCACACCCCTCTACCTCCCTGTCTCTCTCCCACCAACCCACCCCCTTTACCTCTCTGTCGCTCTCTCCCACACTCCCCCTCTCCCCCCCTCTCCCCCCTCCTCTCTCCCACCCTCTCTCTCCCACACTCCCCCGTCTCTATCTCTCCCACCCCTCTCTCCCACACTCTTCCCCTCTCTCTCCCACCCCCTCTACCTCTGTCTCTCATCCCACCTCCTCTCACTCTCCCACCCACCCCTCTACCTCTCTGTCTCTCTCTCCACACTCCCCTTCTCTATCCCACATCCTCTCTCTCTTTCTCTCTCTCTCCCACACTCCCCCTCTCTATCCCACCTTCCCTCTCTCTCCCTCCCCCTCTCTCTCTCTACCCCCCTTCTCTCTGTCTTCTCTCTCTACCCCCCTATCTCTCTGCTCCTTCCCCAACTCTCTATTACTCCCCCTCTATGTCTTTCTCTCTTTCTGTCTTTCGGTCTGTCTCTTGGCCATGTGGAGTCGCACCATGCTTGTCCTTGTCTCCCAGTGCCAATTCATCATTCAGAGTGCCCCACTCCCTCACGATGCCAACATCCACCGCTCCCTCACGACACCAGAGTGCCCCACTCCCTCACGATGCCAACATCCACCGCTCCCTCACGACACCAGAGATCTCTGCTCCCTCACGACACCAGAGTTCTCTGCGCCCTCACGATGCCAACATCCACCCCTCCCTCACGACACCAGAGTGTCCCACTCCCTCACGATGCCAACATCCACCGCTCCCTCACGACACCAGAGATCTCTGCTCCCTCACGATGCCAACGTCCACCGCTCCCTCACGACACCAGAGTTCTCTTCTCCCTCACGATGCCAACGTCCACCGCTCCCTCACGACACCAGAGTTCTCTTCTCCCTCACGATGCCAACGTCCACCGCTCCCTCACGATGCCAGAGTTCTCTGTTCCCTCACGATGCCAGAGTTCTCTGCTCCCTCACGATGCCAGAGTTCTCTGCTCCCTCACGATGCCAGTGTGTGTGTGTGTGTTAGTTATGTGCAGTTCGCAAATTATTATTTATTTTTTAATGACTATTTTTACTGACTCATGATTTGTTTTTCCGAGTGACTCGTTCAGTTTAGTAATTCGTTTGACCTGCTGGCCGCAATGAATTCCTTAATCAGGATAAATACGTGCTCCTCCGACTCACCGGCTCCAGAGACATGCTCCAACCACCAACTTTCTATCATGTGCGCCAGAAAAATAGACAATGCTGCAGGCTGCCTGAGAAAAATACATGTTTAGAAGTGATAATTGATTGCATGGTGCAAGAATACACTGATAGACAAATACAAATACACTGATAGACAAATACAAAGATATACAAATACACTGATATACAAATACACTGATAGACAAATACAAATACACTGATATACAAATACACTGATAGACAAATACAACGATATAAAAACAATACAAGTAAAACATAATGTGTGTTAGAGTGTGTGTGTGTGTGTGTGCATGTGTTTCTGTCCCGTCACAGTCCCCACCGTTCCATGAAATGTTGTTTAATCTGTTTTTGAAGGTAATTTAGCTGTTTCCTTGAGTAATGGGAGATTGAAGGGCGTTCCATGCGATCATGGCTCTATAATACCGCGCGTTGCCATGAATTCGTTTTGGACTTGGGGACTGTGAAGAGACCCCTGGTGACATGTCTTGTGGGGTATGTATGGGTGTCTGAAGAGACCCCTGGTGACATGTCTTGTGGAGTATGTATGGGTGTCTGAAGAGACCCCTGGTGCCATGTGTGGTGGGGTATGTATGGGTGTCTGAAGAGACCCCTGGTGGCATGTCTGGTGGGGTATGTATGGGTGTCTGAAGAGACCCCTGGTGGT
>NW_019943367.1:28938-52487 GCF_002910315.2 Salvelinus sp. IW2-2015 | reverse complement strand
TCCTCCTCCTCCTCGTCATCCTGATGGAGTTTAGCGAACACTGCTGCGACCGTCTCCAGCTTCACCGGGGGTTTCTTGGCGAAGGAGAAGGACACGCTGACCTTGGAGGCCCCGGCCGGGGATGAGCTGCTCTTCCCCAGGGAGAAGTTGATGGTGGTGGCTGGTTTGGGGGAGGCCTGATCCCCACTGCTCTTCTCCTCCCCTGACAAGCCCTCCATGGCAGTGTCTGCAGGGGGAACATACTCGGGGGTTACAGCACTCCCCTCTTCACCCTTCTCCCCGTCTACTGCCACGGTGGTGGGTTTGAACATGGGACCACTTCCCGGGGTACTGAAACACAACGATAAAGAACATATTACAGTGACGTGTTTCATGTGTTATGCGTTTCATCCAGAACACATTATTTAAAATTATAATTTCTCTTTGCACATACATCTGCAAACACTGCACTGATAGGAAGCTGCCACACAGCTATTAGACTGTTAAACAGCCATCACTAGCACATTAGAGGCTGCTGCCTATAGGCATAGACTAGGAATCACTGGCCACTTTAAGGAATGGAACACTAGTCACTTTAATAATGTTTACCTATCTGGCATTACTCATCTCATATGTATATACTGTATTCTATGCTATTCTACATTATCTTAATTAATGAATAATGTTTACATATCTTGCATTACTCATCTCATATGTATATACTGTATTTTATACTATTCTACTGTATCTTAGTCCGTTCCGCTCTGATATTGCTCGTCCATATGTGTATAAAGTCTTAATTCATTCCTACCTAGATTTGTGTGTATTGGGTATATGTTAAGTAATTTGTTAGACATTACTTGTTAGATATTACTGCACTGTCGGAGCTAGAAGCACAAGCATTTCGCTACACCCGCAATAACATCTGCTAACCTAATCACGTATATGTGATATTTATTATTGGGTTACAGCCTCCACTTCAGCCAGTAGAGGGCGGTTGAGTCTGCAGTATATACTGTAGCATGTGTTCACCGGTTCTGCTGTTTCCTCTGCTCAGCTAGCTCATGCAGCCTGCGTAGCAGCTTCTCCTGCTTCTTCCCACCCTTCCGTGAGCGCGATGACACGTTTCTCGCAAACTCCCTCTGCTTCAGCTCCTTAAGCCTCTGCAGCAGCACACCAAGGGCAGGATGGCGGGAGAGAGGAAGGGAAGAGAGGGGAAGACAGACAGATTGGGTCAGATGAAGAAGAGGGATGAGGGAGAAAAAGAGGGACGAGGGAGAGAAAGAGAGCAGTTAAGGATTCCTGCATCCACAGTAAGGGCAATGGTGCAGCAACACCATTCAACAAGACCATTTTATATCTGCAAAGCCCTCTCCACTGAGACAGGCTCCTTACACTTGTTTCTGGAATGTCTGGGATTTAACGCTCGGTTTCTCTAAACTCGTGTACACGGTGACAGTATACCCAGTGTGTGTAGGGCTGTAGCAGCGTGGGGGTAAGCGGAGGTCCTCCTCACCTGCTTATGAGCGTGGTCGTACGAGTTGATGTGGTTGTCAAACTCTTGGTGCTTCTGGTACTGTTTCTCACACAGCTCACAGTAAAAGTTGGCCCTCAGGTCTTCCAGGGCTTTAGCGATGGCCTTCTCCTTTTCCACCTGGTCCTATTGTTGGGGTTAAGGAGGGCGGGGGGGTAGAGACAGGAGATGTGAGTGACATTGACACAGATTAGAGATGGAAAGATGAAATAAAACCGTAAGATCAGAGCCAGTATAATCTGGTCTTTATTCTCCTATCATAGGGCTTGGTAGTGGTTGAGTAATCCACAGGAAACTCTATGGTTGTTTATCATTGAGGTTAAAAGTCCAATAACTGAAAGAAATCAATCACATAAGGTAACAAAGCGTACAAGGATTGTGCTTGCAGGTTGTTTTTATACAGTGCATTCGTAAAGTATTCAGACCCCTTCCCCTTTTACAAAAGAATACATTATAGCCTTATTCTAAAATGTATTAAATTATTTCCCCCCCTCAATCTACACACAATACCCCATAATGTTTTAATTTTTATTATATTTATACACATGAATTAAAAACAGAAATATCTTATTTACAAAAATATCCTTGAGATGTTTCTACAACTTGGAGTCCACCTGTGGTAAATTCAATTGATTGGACATGATTTGGAAAACCATATAAGGTCCCACAGTTGACAGGTCTCTTAGTGATCTCCATCATTCTTAAATGGAAGACGTTTGAAACCACCAAGACTCTTCCTATAGTCAATCAATTGAAGGGGCAGCAGTTAGCCTAGTGGTTAGAGTGTTGGGCCAGTAACTGAAAGGTTGCTGGATCGAATCCCCGAGCTGGCGAGGTAAAAATCTGTCGTTCTGCCCGAGCAAGGCAGTTTAACCCCCTGTTCCCCAGGCGCCGACGACGTGGATGTCGATTATGGCAGCCTCCCTCGCACCTCTCCGTTTCAGAGGGTCAAATGCGATAGACACATTTCAGTTGAATGCGTTCAGTTGTACAAGATTCTCTAGTCTGATGAAACCAAGATTGAACTTTTGGCCTGAAAGCCAATCGTCACGTCTGGAGGAAACCTGGCAGCATCAATCTGTGGGGCTGTTTTTCAGCAGCAGGAGGGATCGAGGGAAAGATTAACAGAACAAAGTGCAGAACAAAGTTTCTGGAGCAAACCTGCTCCAGAGCACTCAGGACCTCAGACTGAGGCAAAGGTTCACCTTCCAACAGGACAGTGACCCTAAGCACACAGCCAAGACAACAGCCAAGACAACGCTCCCCATTCAACCTGACCGAGCTTGAGAGGTTCTGCAGAGAAGAATGGGAGAACCTCCCCAAATACAGGTGTGCCAAGCTTGTAGCGTCATACCCAAGAAGACTTGAGGCTGTAATCGCTGCCAAAGGTGCTTCAACAAAGTACTGAGTAAAGGGTCTGAAATAAATGTGATATCAGTTTTCCATTTTTCATGAATTTGCAAACATTTCTAAAAACCTGTTTTGGCTTGTCGTTAGGGGGTATTGTGTGTAAATTGATGTGGGACATTTTTTTTAAATTTTTATAAAAATTTTAGAATAAGGCTGTAACGTAACAAAATGAGGAAAACGCCAAGGGGTCTGAATACTTTCCAAATGCACTGGCACATGCCATTTCCGCAGATATACCGGTAACCCGCTAAAATAAATGATTTGGCACATGCATGACAGTATAAGTGTTCCATTGACTGAGTGTCTGTCTGTGTTTGTCTCATATATTCAGAATCTCACACCAGCAGACAGCAACTCCTCACATGAAGTCATCCAATTTTCTCCACCAGAAAGATGCGCGAGGGAGTGGGAGATGAGGAACAGGAGAAGCTCTATGATTCTCCAAGGCCGATTTTATTGCACCGACACACAGAACGGCAGCAGAATCTTAACAAGACAGGGCTATGAGTCACTGGCACAGGAGAAAAGCAAGAAGGTATGCAAATGCAGGAAACGGGGTCACCTTGAAGCGAGTGAACAAATGCTAGTGAGAGATTGTTGAAACGAGGACCTTGAGAAGAGAGGCGTATGTATGGCTGGATTGCGTTAGCTAGTAAGAAGAGTCTTTCTTACCTTGTATTTCTGCTGTAATTCCTCTGTGACTTCCTTCTCCACCTCCAGCACTTTCCTCTTCTCTGTAGCATCTTCGGCAACGTCCAACTACACACACACACGGTATATGTAAGTTAACAAACTCGCTATGAACAAACTAAAACAGCACTCGCAAATACACAGACCCATTTTACACAGTGCATGTCGTAGGATACAAAATGTAGAATATCGATATTTCGCGAGCCACTGACAGCGTTTTACCTCCATCTCCATACGGCCCATCCCCATGACATCATATTTGAGGATGATGGGCACAGGGTCGGTGCGTCCTGGGGGGAGAGAGACAGAGAGAGGGGTAGGTGAGGCTCTGACACTGGGACGGGGGGACAGCTCAGGGACAGCCTGCTTTTAGAGCACAGGGTGCTGGGGTTAGAGAATATTGCCTTGAAGTGCAAAGAGACCAGAAAAGCTACAGTGAACCAAAAACCAGCCATTCTCACAGCTTACCATAGCCACCAGGCACAGCACAGCTTAAGTACCCCGACTACTTCTCAGCTGGGTTCTCTTTTCTAGAAAGATGCATCCAAATTGCTGCACTGATCCTAGTTCTGAGACGTAACCAGCAGAGGCCATATGAGCAGTTCAGAGACGTCCATTTGGATAAGGGAGGGGGAGAGGACAAGGAAACGGAGGGATAAAGTATACTGGAGAAAAATGGAGTGGCAAGGACAGGGTTTAAGCCTGTATCTGTCGCAGTATCTCCGTGTCTCCCTCCAGTCTCAAAGTGCTGAGCGTAGCCTCTCTCTCCCCTCCCTCCTCCAGTACCGCAGTCCTGTTCAACAAGAACGCCAAGTTTACCAAGGACAATACTGCCAGAGGGGCTGGCTGACGCAGCTGCTTCAGATTACTGAGCAGAACACCACTGCGACAACATAGTACAGCCTCCCCATCACCCGGCTCTGAACTGCCCAGTGACTGACCCCACAACCCCCTGTACTGTCCCATAGGAGACCCAGCCTCTGGTCCCCCTCTACCCCAGGCCTCTCATCATGGCCCTGGCCTAACAGGCTCTCCCCCACTTTCCCTCAGTCTACTTAAGCCATGTTACGTAAGCTGTGAAAAGAGCTAGATCAGAAGGAAATTAACTTCAGAAAAATAAATGAACCAACCAAAAACAACCAGAAAACAGAATGAAACAGAAAAAGATCAAAACTATGTTGGAGATTTGACACGTAATTGCTTAATCCACTCATAATCAGCCAAACGAAGCAGAGAGAGAGAGAGGGAGTAAATAAAGGACAAGCACTGAACTACAGCGGAGTGACGTCACAGGCCAGGAATCGCCATGGTGACATTGCAGGGGAGGGGATACTTACCTGAGAAAATAGGGTATGGGGTGGGGTTGGACAGACAGGGGTTCTCAAAACAAAAAGGCACAAAACAGAATTTGGACTAGTCTGCTGCAGCAGTGGCTGTTGGTTGGCAGCCAGGTACATAGTAAATCAGAGTCCAATCAGCACTTCAGTTTGGTTTCAGTTTTTTTTCTCTCTCTCCTTACTCAAGATTACGGTATTATCCTCTTGATCGATTTTAGACTCAGTTTATACCCTTGGGCAAGAGCGATTATGAATATTTTAAAGATGCTTGTCTTTAGTTAACAGGGCTAGGAATTAACAAATCCACAATCGGAAACAAATAATGACTAACTATTATTTCCACATAGCACAACCTATTAGCTATTATAAACTGGGTGGTTCGAGCCCTGAATGCTGATTGGCTGAAAGCCGTGGTTATCAGACCTTATACCACAGGTATGACAAAATGTTTATTTTTACCGTTCTAATTACATTGGTAACCAGTTTATAATAGCAATAAGGCACCTTGGGGGTTTGTGGTATATGGCTAATATACCACGGCTAACAGCTGTATCTAGGAAATCTGTGTTGCGTCGTAAGTAAGAACAGCCCTTAGCCGTGGTATTTTTGCCATATACCACACCCCCTCGTGCCTTATTGCTTAATTCTAATCCACGTGCCCCCCTACCTCACTAGTGAGGAGGATAGACTGTAGTCTCTCATTCTGAAACTAAGTGTAGGTTTGGTTTGCATCTTAAATCATGTGATAACTAATAATGTAGGGCTGTAACGACATTAGCGGTCTGAWCGCATAAAACCAGACATATTAAAAGGGGCTAGTGATAATACAGTGACTAAGGTCTTACGTGCCGACTGACTACAGTCATCTATTGCAATGGAAGCCAGCGTGATAATCAGCATTGGCATAACAGGGCAGCAGCATAGGCTTACATACCTAATGTATTCATTAGTGCCAGAATACAGATGTGAGACTAATTAATTCCTAGCCCATGGGGCAAAAAAAACAAAAAAAACAATTTGAATCCTCTCTGTTAACATCTGTCTGTTCTCTGAATTGTTCTTGTATCATTGTTATGGTCACAGCCCAATGGTATAATCCTAATTCTTAAATTATAGCCGCATGTGGATCAAATAAGGGCCTGTCTGGACTCCAAACCCCACTACAGTGTCTGTCTGCCGGTTGGACACATTAAGGCACATGGTCTCATACTAACTCTTTCAGTCAATTTATGATCTGAAAATGTGGTCGCGGCACCGTATGGCGGTGTGTGACGCAATTGCCAAATTGAGCTCCGTACCGCATCGCCGTGCGCCCCTCAAATTTTGTAACAATGTGGAGGGCTCCGTATAGCTCCGCATTGACATGATTGGTTGACAGTAGATGGGAGGTCCTGTACAAAATACAAACTCACTTCCTTGACAACAGCTCTGCGCTGCTCCCTGAAGAGCAATAAGTATCAATGCCCTGACTTCCGCAGAGGCCGTATCACCATAAATGCTGCACAGTCAATGCAGACGTCCAAATGACAATGCAGCGCCTTTCACCCTTGGTGATCCGGAGCTGGTTTTCTGTTCTACCTGATAATTAATTGCACCCAGGTCTAAATCAGTCCCTAATTAGAGGGGAACAATGAAAACACAGTGGAACTAGCGTCGAGGTCCAGAGTTGAGTTTGATGGACCTAGACTATTAGAGTGAATATTGAGCAGTCCAACCACAAGGGGGACTGCTTGAGACCAGCCCACGGACAGACAGACAGGCCACTGCAGTAAAGCTCTCCACCAATGGACAAGTTCACTGAGAACACAGGGGAGGAGTCACAATCCAGGCACCTAATCTTCATGAAATACGATTTTTTTTTTTACAATTACAGAAGATGTCCCCAACTATAACCATCTTTAAAAACACAGTGACAATACCTTCAGCATTACCCATTCCAGTGGAAAACAAAGGGACCGGACAAAAAAAGTGTGCATCTAAATCACAGTGTGAATCACAAGGTACAAAAAATGTAAAAAACTGAAAACAAAATGAGAATGTTTGTAAGAGTAATGTAGATGTATATATGATAATATACAAGCAGCAGAATGAGTACTAATACTGAGAGAGAATTGAAAGCCTATRTAGCATTGGTGCTCTGATGACGGGAAAACAACAAATGAAAGAAATGGGAGGGAAAAAAACGAAACAAAATAAAAACAATTCAATCGGGGGAAAAATAACATTTACCACTAAGTTTACCATCAGCACAACATGGGCAGGATCAAATCGCTGTAAAAAAGAAACACCAATTGGTTAAGCAGGAAGATTCGAGGCACATAGAGAAGGGTGGATGTGGTGGGGATGGGAGTTTGGGGGGGGGGGATTAAAGCCCTCCACTCCTTTCTTCACTCTTAGCCCTCTGGGTGCTTACAGGGATCTCCTCTCACCACCACACTCTCTCACCCACCGTCCCAGTCCCCAATCCTGGCTCTTACTACCCCAATATCCCATGAGTGCCTAGGACCTCCTGTTCCTCTCTCCTATACGCCGCATATCTGTGGTAAGTAACTCCCAACACCCCTCACTCTTCCTTCGCCCTACCCCAAAGAATGACAGCTAGAGCCAGCAGCTGGCTTCAATAACATCCCCATCAGATAAGAGCTCTGGGGGAGTTGAGTTGGACTCTGTTCTGCAGGGTAGGGGATGATTGTTTAAACAGCTGAATGTGAGGACAGATCCACTTGGAACAGGAGAACAGGGCGAGGTTCCCTGTCCGGCTGTCCTACAGATCATGCTTTGAATGTAGCGTGTTAAAATATCTATCTATCTAACGCATCTGGTACAGTAAAGAGGAATGACCATGCCTCATTCGATACGAGCATGCAACCAATCAGCTGCCCCTGACAACAGAACACCACTCGACACACAGCCACCATTCTCCCCTCTGTCAGCCACACAGACAGATGTTTGTCTTGTCAGCCTGGTTAGCCGAGATTCCCCCAAATCCCCTCACTGTCAGCAAGCTCAGTTTGGGACATGCTTACCCCCAGGATGGTGAACAGAAAGGTACCTGAAAGAGGGGGCCTACAGGGCTTTGAGCAGTGCTTAGGAGACTTGGTCTAGCACTGTAAGTGTGCAACAACAGGAAAATAACAGTCAAATGATTATTTAGAGCTGAATTTGAAGTACTCCATGGAGCATATGAAGGGTTCTTTGAGTGTAGCACGGTAGCCTATACAGAGCACTGCTTAAATCCCCAGAGGACTGATAGTCCAGGCAGGCAGGGTTGAACCTCTGGGACAGGCATGCTGTGCAGGAGGGGAAGGCCAAAAGGAGAGGGATGATGGGTGTGTGTGACGTTGGTGGACATGGGAGGGAGGGGCAGACACATTTTGGGTGCACGAGGGGGGAGTGAGGTTTTCCCTGTAAGTTTTCCCTAGGAACCCCCGTCAGTGACTGACACACACAAATACACACGTCTCAGTCCCACATGACAACCGCACGCATACATACAGTACACACTCACTCCACGGGTTTGATGGTAGATACAGGCAGATGGGGGGGGGGGGCTACTCTGCAAGCCATTCAAAAGACTGAGCCGTGGTCACAGCCAATCAGAACCCCCAACCATGGCAGCCACAGACACTCAAAGGGAAAAACACAAATCTAAAGAGACTTGGAGCTGGTGATTCTACAGGATGTGATGCAATCTTTGGTTACTAGGATCTACCTTGATTTTAATTGGATTTTGGTCGGGGTTTTCGTACTTGGAATCAAAGCACTGTAGGTACTTGTGAGCAGATTGTGAAAAGTGAAATAATAGTTTAGTGGTTTTATAAAGCCAAGAGGAGGAAGCCGAGAGAGGCCAGTATTAGCCTACGTTGTAAAGGGGGGTGTTACATTGAGGTCAATTGTAGAGAGTGGGAGAAACACACACACACACACACACACTTATACACACACAGACATACAGAGGGAATCCAACAAACCTTACCTAAAAAAGGGGCAAAAAGAACAAAAGAAGAAATAAGAACAGAGTGAATACAGTGAAAACTCAAAGCACAGGGGACACATTGCTATCAAGTCAAACAAGCTTCTGTTCTGACAGGAGGGGAGAGAACGAGTACAATCCTGTATTATTATCATTAGAATATGATCCCACAGATTCATTCTATAGTGATGTGATGGCGTGATACGGTGATTGTGTTATAAGTCCACTCCGGAGCAAAGTAGATGACCATATTTGTCGGGTTGACACAGGACCATTCATATAGACAACAATTGGACATGCAGGCAGGCTGGCGCCACAAACAGACTCATCTACCCACAGAGCAGAGGCCACTGCTTACATAACCACACTGTACTGACACCATGCAAACAGCAACACAAGAGCTACACTCAACCAATTTAAATATTTTACATTAGAGTCATTTAGCAGACGCTCTTATCCAGAGCAAATTACAGGAGCAATTCGGGTTAACTGCCTTGCTCAAGGGCACGGATAGTCGGCTCAGGGATTCGAAACAGAAACCTTTCAGTTACTGGCCTAACGCTCTTAACCAAATGGCTACCTGCCGCTTAGTACATAAGCCGGAAACGTTTACAGATTATCACATCAAACACACAAATACAACCCCCTTTATTCGCTAGATTACTGACAATCAGACAGCAGGTCCATTTTTAAAATGCATATTTAAAAACAAAACACCCTGTACTGTCTGTCTGTTTCAATCCTGTTATCAATGCATCAGAGTCATGGGTTGCCGCAGTGCTTTCACACACTCAGACAGGTAGTTCCCAATGTGTCCTGTAGGAGGCAGTGTCCTGTGACAGAGGCAGTGTGAACTGTAGGGCCTCTGGCTGGTAACTGGTAACAGAGAAGTGGATTGAAAGCCCTACATGTCCATGAGCAGAGGAGAGGAGAGAGAGCAGCAATACCAGGAACCCCTGCCAACCTCCTTACAACCAGCCCCTGGCATGAGCCTCAATCCACCATTCCTCAGCGTCGAGACCCTCAGCAAGCAAGACGCCACGCACCGGCTATGTCCTCTTCAAGGCCAAAGATGACGAGTCGTTGACACAAGTGTAGCAACGTCTTCAAAAAGCTCCTTAGCATACGAGAGCGTTGTTGGTGTTACATTTGCCGTGGCTGCTGTGTGTGTGTGTGTGTCTGTGCGGCATTCCTCTGTGTGACTGTTGTGTTTAGCACAGTGCTGCCAAATGGGAGGGTGGGACAGATCCCCAGCTAGATGAGCCATGGCTAAACACTACAGACAGAAAAGCAGACACTAAAAGAATGCAGTGTGCCCTGCGCTACGTACACTACCCGCCTCCCTGAAAACAAATAGCCAGCTGACCTGACTGACGCAGGTCTTAACTCGGTGCAGATCCTCATGTTGCACCCGAGGCTACTACTGCAGGGAGGCTGGCAGTCTACAGTTGCATACGCAGCATTGTAACGGCATCCTCCTCTAAAAGCAAGTATAAAAACAAGGTTCTCTAACACGGGCCTATTTATCCACTCAGTAAGACGTTAAGATGCAAATGTAGCATTCGACACATTGTTACAATCAGCTGCTCAGGGTGTCAGACTGAACAAAGGGACAAGTCCCCAGTAGTGTACGGGTTTGAGAGGGAGAAGGCATCCAGGCACTGTGTCCTGGTTGAAAACATGACCGTGTGTTAGGAGATAGAGAATGAGCAGACTGGGATGTTTCCCATTAGCGTGTTGTAATGCAGCCCAGATGCTTCCTGCTGGGTGGGTAGGGAAAGGCTGGTGAGACTAAGGGAACGGGGCGATGGAGGGATGAGAAAAGGCTGGGTGAAAGACGGGTCCGGGTTGTGTAGCTAGCTCTGGGCGGAAACAAATGAGAGTGAAAGGGGTTGGGTGAAGAGGTTAAGGCTCCTGGACTCGGGCCCATAAAGTAGACACACTCACTCTAAACCAATTCTCAATAGACTACATGTACCAACCAGCCTGCCAACTATGACATCATTCAAAGCTGAAGGAAAACAACACTACAGGCTCTACAGTGCGACCATTTTACTCACATACGCACCGAAATGTTTTGTTGTGCGACCTTCTTCTAGCACCAGTGCCCATAGAAAAATGTAAGAGTCTAGCTTTATAACCCAAAATATTTTGCATTGTGCTCCAAAATGTGTTCGCGTGCGCCTACATTTTACAACTTAGGCGCACACGTGCTCCTTGTAAATTTTTTTTTTTTTAAAAGGCCAGCGTAGAGACTTGCTATTCATCACCCTCTATAGAGAGAGCAGAGGGGAAGGAGAGGGAGAGCCGGGGAGAAGTGAGACGGAGAGAGGGAGAGAAAGAGGACGGGTGCGAGTATGAGAGAGAGCGAGAGAGGGGAGGGGCAGAGAGTGAGTGAGCGAGGGAAGAGAACGTAGCATAGCAGGCAGGAGTTGAGTGGAGAGAAGCCAGGGCGCTGCACCACCAGGACCAAGCAAATGAGGCTGTGAGCTGAGCTGAACTAAAGAGGCTGAGGTGACCTAAGCACCCCCCCCCCCCTCTCTCTCATCCTGCACAGCTCCAGTCAATGCTGGGCCAGCCCATCCCTGCCTATAGAGGAAAAACAGCCAACAGCTCTGCATCCTGCACCGAGTGTTGCTGCATGATATTCTGAAGGCTGTTTTCAGACCAAGACAGTCCTACACAGACACAGACATGAAAGCTTGTACTAGCACAGAAGCGCAGACAGATAACATGCAAACACGTGTTTGGGCTGTCTGATGAAAGTTCACCAGGACATTACAGGCCTAAGGGAGGAGGAACTGCAGAGACAGACACTGAGTGCATTGGCTGTACTGTCTTGTCTGTCACTACTAAACTCAGAGGCTTTTATGCTCAAACCCTTGCCAGCCAACTAAAAACACCATCTGACATGAGCTGTGGTCAATCAGTACACACAATATGCGTCAATACAATTAATTTAAATAAGAAGTTAATAGTGAATTACCATAGAAACCCTGAAATAACAGAAAACCAGTGTAACCCCTAAAGTAACCCTACCAGATTAGCTTTAAATTCATTTCAATAAAGTGGCAGTTAACAGGGAGAGATCAATAACAGAAATGTATTGACTGAATTATTTTGACTAAGTACTGGGGAGGGTAGAACATGAAAGCATGACATAGGTGATTATATTAGACTATACATAGCTAGATACAGACCACATCAACTTTGCAATCGTCTACGAGCACATATCCAACCCTACAGTGGCTAGTATCACTGTACTAATCGCCACAGCTATGAAGCCAAGACATTCTATAAACTGAGGTGAAATTCCAAACATGACACAGGTGTTCAAAGGCAAACTAACTTGACTCTTGATCAGTGGAACATCTGAGAAGCAGACCTGGACTCTGTCTGCTACACACTTCACAGTGGAACCAAGCTGGGTATACACAGGCATTCCACCATCAGACTATGTATTTTTTGGAGGAGAATGAACAGCAGCTCCCATTGGCTGAGGGCAGTGTGTCTCAAGGGAGCTTGTGAGCATCAGTGTGAGTGTGTGTGGGGTGGGCATGCATTCTTCATCCCCTTCAAAAAAATATTTTAAAAAAATATTTAAAAAAAAAAATGGCCCACTTTAGTCAAATCTGCTCTAGGCTAAATGCATCATGGGAAGGGAACAGCAGTGGCGCAAAGAACAAACACCACCCCCCTCCTCCTCCTCCCTCCTTCCTTCCCTCCGCCCCTCCCGTCCTGTCCCAGGGTGTATTACACTATCCTTTCTACACCTAGTTCTGGCGAAGACCAGGGCAAGACCGACAGGGACAACTGTACCGGGGTCATGCACTAAATACTCTGATCCTTTCCATCTACCAGAAGAGGAAGACAGAGATCAGAAAAAGTACAGAAAATAGAAAGGAAACAAAACAAGTACAAAATAAAACCTGGAGAAAGGTGAGGCAAAGAGGAGGAGTACTGAGAGGAGAAGAGACGGTATTAGCACACATTTGAGAAAGGAGTATGGAGAGAGAGAGAGAGAGAGAGAGAGAGAGAGAGAGAGAGAGAGAGGCTTCTTACCCTGCATGGTTTTGCCCAGTCCTTGCCCCAGCTTCCAGCCATGTTTCTGAAGCAGCCGGTGCCCAATGTTATCCTGGCAGACAGAACAGAGGAGAAAAAGACCAAAAACATTCCAATAATAAGAAAAGCTTTTCCCGTGGGCACGGGTCACAAACACATACAGGACTACTACCAAATCATCACCACCTCCTACACCATGTGACATCAGTGTCTTCCAGCACAGGGGGAGGTGAGGGAGGAAGGGAAGGAGGAAGGGAGTGTGTAGTCTCAGTACTAACATCCTTATAGCCACACTGAGGGGTAGAGAAGGAGCCTACCCTAACAGGAACGGATTAAAACCTCTAAAGCTTACGAACTGGGGTTGAAAGCGTCCCATGTTCAACTCGTTGTAACACAGAGAATATCAGCTGTCTGGGAGGTACGAGGGGAAGGAGGAAGAGGAGAAAGGAGACGGTAATATATGTATCACACGTTTATACATATATGAACCGCTATAGAGCGAGATCTATCGTACACGGACAAATGGGACAAAAACGAGGAATGGAAATCCTGCGTTAACAGAAAGAGGACCAGAAACTCCCAAGCTTGTTGTGATTCCATAACCAAGACAGAGGGGAGCGCCACGAAACATATGGAGCTGTCACGAGAGAAATACAGCGAGAGAGGGGGAAAGAAAGAGAGAGAGAGAGAGAGAGAGAGAGAGAGAGAGAGAGAGAGAGAGAGAGAGAGAGAGCTAAGAGGGCCTTGGGTTACCATTACAAGGCCCAGGGTTGAGAGTGTGACTGAGACTGTTATAACGCTGTGGGACGGCAGTAAAACAAAAGTGAAATGCAAGACTGTCGCACCACTACAAACTACAGTACATCATCAAGCACAAAGAAAACAGAAAGAATGAGATTTGTACAAATGAAAAAAATAGAAGGTTGCGTTTCAGTTGTGATTATAACTATTCCAAGCTTTTCTACTACCATTCACCAGGGTGCTGCAATCTACCAAAAACATACAAACCAACCCCCAAAAAAGTATATTTATAATCACAAAGAGAGTAGATGTCAAATTTCAAACAGAAAACCAAGTGGGAGGGATTGAAACCAAACAGTAAAACAGCATGCAGCTTTTTGTTGAAGAGTTAAACAAAAAGGAGACGGTGTTAGTACTGGACTGTATATGATGATGCATATACAGAAGGGCAGGGTCAACAGAAGGCCAACAGACCAGTGGTGTTAGTCTGAGATGGGCTCAAGCACAGAGGTGATGGTTGGACAGGGTCATAGTAGATTGTCTTGACAGAGGGAGGGCAGTGGAAGTGGATGGAGCTGTAAGGGTGGTGGTGTGGTGGGGCAGTATGGGTTAGTGCATGTGGAAGGGGTAGTGGTTGTCACACACAGAACATGCTGCATCTCCGCCCGTCTGCCTTTGTCCAAGAGATGGATTTTAGTCAATTTTATCGAGTCCCTGTGGTATTTCTACCCAAACTAGTGCCCCCCCCCCCCCTGTATAACTAAGTCAACGCTCCCAGCTTGCTTATCGTTATTGGTTTGTTTAAAGTGAGCCACATAAAATATTGTTGAAATGGCAACTCCCCTCCAAAAGCCACTGATAATCTCCTTCATATACAGTATTTGTTGTAGGGCCTTGCTGATAAAATACACATGTTTTCCTACCTTACCCCAGGGAAAAGTTGAACTGCACCACTTCCTAGCTCTGTTTGGTTGTGTTTTTCTCCTCGTCTATGTCCAGACAGGAAGACGCAGTAGAACAGAGCCTGGGAATGGGGGATATATGAGCTGTATCTGTGTGCCGGTCAGATCTTCCGCTCCAAGCACAGATAAGAGAGGAATTCATACTGGGCCTCATATGCTGGGGAGAGGGCTCGCATGTGTACTTACAATAACTGGGGCTATACATCACCTAGCATGGTGTCACCATATAAACATGTTCATGCTGGTTGCTRGACACATCAAGTCAGAGCAGATATAAATAAAAGAGGGGCTGGAGAACTACAACTCCCATGATCCTCTGCAGCCTTGTCTCTCTGCACTGCAGATGGTGCTGCAGTGGGCTCYTCCCTGCTCCCATTGACAAAGAGATACTGGGGATGCTTTTAGTTCTCACCGCAGCAGGATGGTGCTGTATCTGCCTGCAACAACCCACACAGAAAAACAAGCACTGGCTGAGGAGAGTAGTGGTTGATCTAATAGCACCTTTCAGGGGTTATGTAGGTTGGCGGGGGGAATCAAATGTAAGCCAATAGTCTGTAACCCTCCCCCAAAATAACTCTAGCTGCGTCTGTAAATCAGAATGAGGAAAACCAGGTGGGGCTGATGATGGGGAGAAACTTCAGTCCAAAACGGCTGAGACTGATCGATGAGCCAATCAGAATGGACTGAGCAGAGTGTGAGGGCGGAGATGAGGCGCAGGCTGTGTGCTGAACAACAGATGAAGGAATGCACTAAATGAAGAAGAAAACAGACAGACGGACGATGAAAAGCAACGACGGCGAGTTCCAACAGCAGTGCAAGTGGAGTGAAGGCATTTCCATACGAACCTGGCTTTAAAATACTGGGCTGTCAAAAGAACAGTCACACGTGACACAATGTAAGACAACGGCCAGTCACTAACGCTTTCAACTGCAATTTGTTTTCTATCTTTTTCTTATTAAAAAGAGCTAAAATCTTTATTTTGCCCTAAAAAATGTATAAAACACTGTACACAAAACAAAAATGTGGTAACTAGGCATGTCAATAAACTCACTGATTGAATGATTACTGTTAATATAGGAGAAATAAAAAGAAAATGTTATCCAAACAAGAGAAATCCACACCGAGTGTTGGTAGGGAGGGTAATGTGCATTGTGCTGTTATTGACACAGTGCATGGGAGGGGGGAGGTGGAGGGAGGGTGCATGGGAGGGGGGAGGTGGAGGGAGGGTAAAACCAAATAGATGGGGGTATAGGAAGGAAGAGGTATACAGGGGGCACCATACCAGGAACCTCGGAGTGTGTGGGTCTTCAAACCTTGTGATGCTGACGGTGTGTGTGTGTGTGCAGTAGACGCTGGCTGTGTGTGAGCCTCACACTGGGGTTCAGAAGCCCCTTGCATTATATGGGAGGTTTTTAAATAGGGATTACTGCACCATCACTGTCTGAGGCCTTAACCCACAGGACAGACAGCATGCTAATCCACTTAACCAGAAAATAATGTCAGAAAAAAGATCAACCAAAACTTGGGTCATATATATAGCGCGAGAGCGAGAGAGAGAGTGAGAGACTAGTAACTATGTGACAGTAGAAAAAAAGAGGGTGGCAGTCAGGCGTCACCCGCTCTCGTCCCCCTGTGGAATGTGTGTTTTTACAGGAGTCTTGTGGAGCCGGGTCTGTTGGACAGAGCAGGGGGGCAGCTCTGCTCTTCCTTGTAAAGCTCTATTTCCAGCTCCGCTGTCCTTGGCGCTCTGTCTGTCTGCCTTGCACGCTCACATTCCTCCCTGCTGAGGCTCAGATAGGTGTGACTAAATGGAAACAACGGTCCCTGCATGGGCCTCAAGGGACTCAGGCCAAATAGAACAGACACCTTCCAACCAAGGCCCTGCCCTCTTAGCACCACCATATTGGAGAGAAGTTGTTACCTAACCTTGGGTTTGTTCAGTTGACCTTGAGGAGTTGTGACTTAACCGGTGGACAGACTTGGTCAKGGTCATTGGATCCATTACCATCAATGACCTTAAAAACATCTAACTGACCTCGTCAGTCTGCCTCTTGCAGTGTTGGAGCTGGTGCTAAATAGAGATGGAGCCCTATGCGGGGTCAGGGTTGTAAAGGGGACGAGTGACTGATGGCAATTGACCTTTCCCTTGGTAATCTTCCAGGGGCTCATTTTCCCAAATGAAGGCTGGGAGGTGGTGGGAGTGTAACACTAACACAGCATGGAGCAGAGGAAAGACACAGCTGGTGCCTGAGCAACAGCACAGTAGTCTGTGCGTATAATTGTGTGTTCCTCTAGGCTCTTCGTGTGTGTGTGTGTGTGTGTGTGTGTGTGTGTGTGTGTGTGTGTGTGTGTGTCTGTGTGTGTGTGTGTGTGTGTGTGTGTGGGCGAGCAAGCAAGCAATGTTGTTGCGCGCGTGGGTGGCAGTGAAAAAACACCTATACAAGGTTGATCATTTCAAAGACACCTACAGCTCTGTTGATACATGGATGTGAAAAACAACATAGCCTTTAAGCAGTTGGTACACCGTCACAGTCTGTCAGACCCACCTCATGTTGATGATGTCAGCACCTGGACCCAGAACAGAGACACACCAAATGGCTGTTAGCACCCGTGATAACATACAGAGGGTGAGCAGGGGTCAGTGTGTTACTGCAGTCGTACCGCACCATGAAAGGGTGATGTATGACTTTTGACCCATCATAAATCCCTGGGCATGTAAGTTTCCTTCTAATCTGACTGAGGTTTGACTCTGAATATTGTTGTCTGTGGTGCTGTGACGGAGCTGACCCTGACTTGGTGCAGTGTCTCAGTAACCAAAGGTAAAAGGCCGGAAGGCATCACGTGAAATGGCACGGTGTGAAATCAATCTTCTCTCTCAAGTTTGAGGCCAGAACAGCTTGAGCACAGGTGTTTTTAAAAAATGGAGTTTGCTCTTGTGTGTGTGAACGGGTGTGTGTGTGTGTGTGTGTGTTGGTTCGTGTCTGAGGCTGCCCACTGCATCTCTCTCTCAGGTCCAGGGATTTGGAGGGGGGAACAGGGGTAGGGGACATTGGAGAAATGGGGAGGGGAGGGGAAAAGGTGTGATTAGGACAGAGTAAGAGAGCTAGTACCGAATGATAGCCAGTTAAAACATGCAATGCAAAAAACAATGTTAGAGAAAGAGCGAGAGAACAGAGGGGAAAGACAGAGAGAGARAACAGATCCCAGTAAAGTACCACAGACCTCTAGCTGCCTACAGATCAGAACACACACGAGTGGCAGGGGAGGGGCGCAGAGAGGTGCGGGCGCTGCACACACAGCCAGCTCCGTGACGTGAGACACGCTGACGACTGTCACTGGCCCCCGTCACCCCAGAGCCATGACACTGCTGCTGGAGTAGGGGGGGTGGGTGGGGGGGGTTTCAGACAAACTTAAGTGGAGCTGTGAAATTTCAAAGTAGGGGTAGGGGTTGGTGTGTGTGTGTGGGTGAAATACGCATTATGTCAGCGCATGCGTCTGGTGGAAGTGACAGTCCTCTCTCTCTCTCTCCACAGGTGTCAGGAGCTGTCATGCTGCAGCCCGGCTCTCAGCGCCCCTCCATAGACAATAGCGCAGGAGCAACAGAGCCCCTTTACCCAGGCAGGCAGGCCACCCCTCCTGCTCTCCTCTCCACTCCTCTCTACCGCCCACCCACAGTGGGCTCCTGACACAGTGGGTTGGTGCTACGTGGCTCAGCTTGGTTTGATCAATCCGCCCACCATGACAACCCATCAGGGTATTTTTATATATACCCATATATATATGAGTCAGATGAAGGCCTATGGGGAAATGGTCAGGGCCAGACAGGATTTTCTCCCTCACATTTCATAAAGGAAGCCTTTTTAGCATGGCTTAGTAACGCTTTCAGAGCAGCAGGACAACAGCAGAGCTAGGAGAAGGACAGACTGACCTTGCTGTTACCGCTGCTGTCTATGTGCCTCACAACAGAACAGACACAGGATTATTTACACCAGAGTGCCTGGCTGAATAATTTGGCTTTGTTACAGCTACATGCTTAAGGCTAGCTCTCATCGTCTAGCTGTGTGGGTGTGTACCGTTTCGATGTAGACTGGCGGTATATACTTTAAAACAAAAGCCTAAAAACCCTCCTCGTACCTACTTGTAAATAAAGCTTTATTTATCAATGCAGCTGGAACTCTTGCCATGAACTCTCAATGCAGCTGGGCTAAGATTCTGTTCTGCTGTGCAATGAGATGCTCAGAATCAGATCAATAGTTGGAGTCAGGGGACATCCACTATGCCCTGAGGAGGAGGGGATAGATGTTGTGGAGACAAGAGTGGAGTTCAGGCCTGCTCTCCGAGGTGCTTCAGAGAGAGAGAGAGACACGGAGAGAMWGAGGGAGGGAGAGATGGAAGGGGGAGCGAGAGAAAAGAGCTGCCTGCGATATTATCCAWGTGCCTCGTCAGCGAAAAATGCAGTCCCAGTTGCACAAGCACCATGCCAGCACAGAATGACAGAGGGTACTGTACACCGAATCACTGTGTAGTAGAGAGAGAGAAAGAATTGTTTGAACATAGATGCATGAAAAGAACTGAGAGAAGATTGATTGAGAGAGCAGAAAGACGTAGAGCGATGTGAAGACAGAGAAAGAGTGATAGAGAGACAGTAAGAGAAGCGTTACAAGGAAACCCTAAAAGATGGGAGTAGGAAAGCGGAGCGTGCAAATACAAACCGGGTCATTGCTGCTTAGCTAATAGGGGCCAATTCGCTGCAGGAGAGAAATGTCCAACACCCCAAGTTGTGTACAATACTGTAATGTTCTGAGATAACTGTCCTATATACACACAAACACACAGAGTACACAAACTCCACACACACAAATACTAAACATATACTTCCACCTCCAAGCCTACACCGTTTCTCTTCTCTTGATGTGGAGTAGATAAGGCACCGAGTCTCTTTCCTTTCCCAAATCAGGTCAGACTACGCTTCTAATCTTGTTAGCCCAGAGAGTATTAGATTAGATGTTATTTATCGACAGGACCCCTCGTGAGTATGTCCATCTTGTGATAGTGCTTCAGTGGCTAGGGTGCTAGCAAGATATAAATCTGTGTGTCTGTGTGTCTGTGTGTCTGTGTGTCTGTGTGTCTGTGTGTCTGTGTGTCTGTCTGTCTGTCTGTCTGTCTGTCTGTCTGTCTGTCTGTCTGTCTGTGTTGTCGAGGGGGCTAGAGAGGTGTTGTCGAGGGGGCTAGAGAGATGTTGTCGAGGGGGCTAGAGAGGTTAGTACAAATGGCCTTTATTGCTAAATAGCCACGGTGTAATTTAGCACCGAGGGCAAGGGAGACAAACAGTGATTAACAATCTTCCACTACTAAACTCAGGGACCTCACGCTTCCCTAGAGGACATACACAAACGACATTTTACTGTCCACTGCCCTTTTAACAGAGTGATTGGAAGGTATTTAAACTATAGACTGGTAACAGTGCCTTATCCACTCCACTCTAACAATCTGGTGAACTAGTGSCTGGATGACTGAAAACGGGCTAAAAAGACAGACGCACATTCAGAGTTAAGATCTACAATTAAAGTCAAATATAATAATGAATAATAATGAAAATATAATCCTATTCATCCAGCTAAGAGCTATCACACAGGAAATGGCACAGGAAGCAGAGGGCTTGGGAAGGGAGGGGGTCTACAGTAATTCTACTGATTGGGTAGGGAGAATGGGTTGTCAAGGGAACACTGGACGTGTCTATCACACAGGCAGTGTATGATAGAGGCTCTTATTCCTCTTTCTCTGGACCAATCATCCATTCTCTCACACACACACACACACAGTTTCAAGTTGGGCTTGTCCAAAAAGGTGCAGGGGTGAAGGATGCGGCCTTACCGATTCTATGGGCTTGTCCAGGGACGCCTGCTCCAGCTCCAACTGGCCCTCTTCATACTGGTCAAAGTGATTTCCCCCCTAGGAGAGAAGACATGGGGACTCAGGGTTAGACACCAGACAGCTAACACACACAGAGAGAGAGAGAGAGAGACAGCGCGAGAGAGAGAGAGCGCGAGAGAGAGCGCGAGAGAGAGAGAGCGACAGCAGTGAAAAGCCAGAGGGAACAACAACCAAAGGAAAATGGAACAGTCTGCAAGAGAAAAACTCCTACTGTTTCTGTGTTCCCTTGATGGAAGTGAAACCATTTCAGCTCCCAAGAGGCTAAAACATTTCAAAATTACACAGAAACCACACACAATCAAAAGGGGATGAAATGGACATGTTAAAGCACATATAGATGCCTACCAAAGACACACATTAATGCACGCACACACACTGTTGAGATAAGGTTCTTTACTGCCTAAGTTTGACAGTTGAAGAGCACCATATCTTACAAGACAGATGGAAACCTAACGTTCACCCTGAGTGGTCAAACCGGTTACAGTGGTACAAAATAATAGGCTAGAGTGTGTGTAGCTATATTACCACAACATTTCAAATGCCATGAGGTCAGTGCAGAGATCTAACCCATTTCACTTCAATGTCTGCAATGAGGGGGAACAAATTGGGGAGCTAGAATTAATTAAGTTATTTGTATTTTTCAGGGCAGCAGGATGCAAAAATGAGGCATCCTATTTGTATGAGACAGGGTTGTTGACCTGAGGACGACATCACAAGATGAGTAATGAGCGTGTCACTCCTTCCAGAAGGTGGGTGTTGTATACAGCCTCTGTTCCCAGACAAGACACATTACCCCTCAAAGCAGAGGCAGCAGAATGGCACATGAAGGTCACCTTGGAAAGCAGATGGGATTTCTCTTTGACCTTCAACCTGCTGAGACTGCCTTGTGTCTTCCAGTCATTCAATGTTCTTTCAATGTGTTCAATTAGACTGACTGAAAGCCACTGTTCCAATGTGTTCAATAATACAGAGATCCAGAGCCCCTTATCCTTTGCTCTGAGTATATTTGAGGCTTGGGTCATGCTGCGGTACTGACTTCATCAAATGGTTCTAGACGACTGAGGTAGGGCTATGCGCTGACCTTTTGTTACGAGGAGCATGTGTGCGCCTAAGTTGAAAAATGTTTGCGCACCCAGAGAAATGTAGGAACACAATGACAAATATTTGAGTAAAATCGTGGCACTGTAGAGCCCCGTGAGGCTTATTGAGTTTAACACACAACCTCAGAGGATCCATCTCTAATACCTTTTTATTACAGAACATCAAGCCTAAGTGGGTTAGAACCTGCGGGACGTCTTCTGATGAGACTCTGATGCGCTCTGAAGTCTGTAGAGGCGGCCGCCAGCAGCAGTGACTGTCTACTCACCTACTGAGTCTACTACCGCTTCATCTTTACAGCTGTGGGATCCACTGAAGAACACAGATACTAGCCTAACTACAATAGATCACGGTATTGTAGCTCAAACCTTCAGGGCAAAACAAGGATTCAAATCAAACGGATCACCTGTTCCCTTATTTCTAACCAGACAACATGATTTCTACCACAGTAAAGCTTTACATGAGATCCAAGGATGACACTAGCCTGACCGATTTATAAACGGGTACAAACAACCCTCAAACCGCTGTCCGAGCCCACATTAAACGGGTCATTATTTCAGTTGGAGGGCAAGCTGCATCAGCATGTTTGTTTTGGAGAATTCTATTAGGGAGAGGCAGTTCCTTAGAGCGAAGGGAGGGGGTTATTTACCATTTGGGACACACCACTCTTGATTTTCTGAAGTGATCAGAATGCCTAATGTGTAACCAGCTGCAGCTCCAGCAACAATCTTCCCACTGCTGCCTGCTGGTCCTCTCTCATCTCCCCTCCGTCTCTGGTCTAATTTCAACACTCACAAAAGCAAAATAAATATTGTGGCATTAAAAACAAATAAACATCAATCTAAACTTGTAACTGAGGGTTTCCGCTACCACTGCCTACACTGAAATGGATGCTTACCTCGAATGACCCCACATTAGGGGAGGTCTGCTGCTCAGACCGAGTCTGATGGWAGAGACATGAAAGAAGAGAGACTGGGTGGCTGCTCTGAATACTGAGCAGTATGCTCTGCATAGTGTTATAACATGCAACATGCCTGAGCCCCAATGACAATTTAGTCTAAATCAATGGGCTTTCTATGAGATGGGTGGGATGAGACAGTGGCTATGTCTGTGTACACAGGCTGAAGTTAGTGGATCTCTGGGTGTTCCATGTGCAGTGTTGCTTGGCAGCGGGCTCTCGTGTATACCAGGAGAGAAACACCTGGAGAATACTGAGCGCCTTGGTATCCTGGACTGGTGATAGTTGTAACTCCATAGTTACATATTTTGAAATTATTTTTGACAATACAAGTAGATACCAAAACTCCAGTAACAAAATATATATTTTTTAAAAACATAGTATCGAATCACAATACATATAGAATCATGAAAATAACAATACATATTGTAACTGCACCTAGGCTAAATATCGTGATAATATCGTATCGGGAGGTCCCTGGCAATTCCCAGCCTTACTAAGTAGCGTAACATACAAGCTCATGCACACACAACGTTACTTTCTAAAATCATCATCTAACAAGAGTTAAAAAGTAGTGAGGCACCGATGACATTTTTGGCCGATACCTGATATTTTCCTTGCCAAAAAACCCGATACCGATAACCAATATTTAAAAATTTTGCAGCCTTTTAAGCATTCTAGTACAGTTAAATATTTAACACACACACACACACACACACACACACACACACACACACACACACACACACACGGACGCAGCGGTCTAAGGCACTGCATCTCAGTGCAAGAGGTGTCACTCACTACAGTCCCTGGTTCGAATCCAGGCTGTATCACATCCGGCCGTGTGGGAGTCCCATAGGGCGGCGCACAA